>NC_141157.1:129921875-130224905 GCF_053477565.2 Lygodium microphyllum
AATGGTATGACTTAGGTTTTTACCTTATAAGTTCTAAGGTCCTTGTCTATCTAACGTTCGCATCAAATAAATTCCATTGAGGAAAGCTCTCCACTAACTGAGACCACCCTGCCGTAGGATGGACCCGACGGTCACATCCACCACACTTCCCTTGGGGGTTGTTTTAGTTATCTAATTATCTACCACATTATATTTAACACATAAAAGCAACTTCCTTAATTAACCTGTTAATCACAGGTTCCTTTATGTAATTTAGGGCACAGACACGAAGACAAGATAAAACAAGATCAAAAACTTTCTTAACTTATCTTCAAATTAATGTTTGTCTCTCGCCCATACAGGAGGATTAAGTGTCCCTTTCTGCCTCTGCAAAAAAATCCTTCCATCTCCCGGTAATAAAAACCCGAAGGTTTATCCTACCGAGATTCTGCCCTTCTAACTGGTATCAAGGCCTCAAGATCCCATCTCGAGTCACGTAGAACACTTGTGTAGGGTCTAGAGGCATTGGGATTTACAGCTAGAGTCCCCCCTGGCACCCAAGCATCCTCCTATGCCAAGTAATTTCCACGGAGAGACCTCTCACAGCGGGTTCGGTCCACATTCCCGGCGCAAATTCATAACCCCCTTGGTTAGGGTTTGGCGGTTCGTGAGGGTAGCTAGCACCATCCTTCCTTAATTATCCCTTTAGGAAATCATCCACAGCTGTAGCAACCACTCTAATAACATTTACTAGGGAAAACATCCCTTTTAATCCCATGGCAATTTATCCTTACAGTTCCCGCCATGAAGATATAATCACTTGGATATTCATCCAAAACCACATCAAGAAATCACTTTTTTTATGATCCATCAATCCTTAGTAATATTCTCTCCTCTTATCAACACAACCAGTCGATATTCACTTGGAGATAACCTTTTCAAACAACCAAGCATATCTTGGGTCAACAATCCATTTAGAGTAAGGTCACCAGCTTCTATTAAGCTAGGAGCATATCCATTTGCAATAGTCTACAGCAAGATCGATAAAACAATTAGCAGGCAATTATACTTGACCTCTTAACTTCTTTTGAAGCTCTCTTCCCCTTGGGCATTTCCTTGTGGTAACTTAGTCCTAACTCAAAGTATTGACTGGTCAACCCAAGCAATGGGCAAGCCTTATTCGCAACCCATCTAAGAGCCTTTTATTCTTCCAATTCTTTACTCATCTCTCTCTAACCAAGTACAATTAACACACTTGGAAACGCAAGACTTTTCGCCTAGGCCTTCAGGATAAAGTCTAGATGCATGTGTCCCTTCCATCTCTCTTAGTGCGGTACTATGTAGAATTCTCCAATCAAACTTACCCATCATGCACATGGTGCGTTTAATATATTAGTACATCCTAATTGACCTTTAACTCTCTTCATACTTTGCAATGAATACTTATTCCTAATTCACGGGATCTCATGTGACTTGCGTATATGAAAGTCTAGGTTTCTATCCATTAGTGCAATTGCATCCTATGAACGGAAACTAACATTTCGTCTGTTTAATTTTTATGCAGATGAAAATTGTGATTTTTATTGGTTAATTTAAGCATTTCTCTACACGAAGGTCTATCATTTTATGTAAAAATTTATGAAATTTTTATCATTTCATGTGCGTCAATCCATGCAGAATCCATTCTTTTTGTCCACTTGACTCCCATGCAATCATCCCATATTTGCAATATTTCGTGCAACAATATTTCATGTACTAGGCTAGTCAATATTTCATGCAACTCATGCACCTGACTTTTCATAATCATGCACTTTAAGTATGGAAGAAAAACCATGAACAATAAGCAATAAGAATAGTGGGAGGGTTAGAGGACACCCTTTTTGAGTGGGTAGTCAATGTCGTCTTGCTAGGTGTCACGAGCCATCCACGGACTTCCGGTCTCATGCGTTTGCGTAACCCTAAGTGCCCTTGATTTCTCGATGGCTGTGAACAAGTCTTCATGCTTGGCCTTCTGTTTTCTCTTCAAATTCTCTTCTTTCTCATCTTCATCTTCTTCTCCTCTCTCCCCCTCTTCTTCTCCTTCTCTCTCTCCTTTTCTCTTCTTCTTCTTCTTCTACTCTTCTTCTCCTTCTCTTTCTCTCCTCTTCTTCTCCTTCTTCTCCTTTTTCTTCTCTCTTCTTCTTCTTCTTCTCTTCTTCTCCTCTCTCTCTCCCTCTTCTTCCTCTCTTCTTCTCCTCTCTCTCTCCCTTCTTCTTCCTCTTCTTCTTCTCTCTTCTCCTTCTCTCTCTCCCTCTTTCTCTTCTTCTTCTTCTCCTTCTTCTTCATCTCTCTCTCCCTCTTCTTCTTCTCCTTCACGGCTGAGGGGGTGGCACCTGCTGGAGGCCATGGGGGAGGTTGTTTTCGAGCTGGGGGAGAGGGGGAGGAGGCTACGTTGTCCAAACGAAAGGGGGGGTGTCCAGGATGACGGGGGGGCCGTGCTCCAGTCCAAGGGGGAGGGCTTGCTTCAGCCCTAGTAGGGGGCGTTGTGCCTCAGCCCCACGAAGGCTTTATAGAGGGGGGAGATAGGGCCACCCTCATCTAGGGGGCTACATGCCCCCCTTCTCTCTCTCTCTCCCTCTCTCTCTCTCTCTCTCTCTCTCTCTCTCTCTCTCTCTCCCTCCCCGCCATGCACACGGCAGGGGGAGAGAGAGGGAGAGTAAACAAACTTGCCTTAAATTTAAAAAAAGCCTTTAAGAGGGGATTCTTATGGGGGAAGGCTCGGGGGGATTGGGGGGGGGGGGGGAGGGGAGAGGAATCGAGATATCCTCATCTCGAGAAGACCTAGGAAGACAAGCACGAATGGGGCTTACAACCTATGAGATAAGACTCACCATGCATCCGTTGCGCTACTCTTAATGTTTCAAGTAGTGCACTCATATTATTCGAATTAACCATAGGTACAAGGGTAGGATTTATTCTCAATTGTGCTACATGCCGATTAAGCTTCTAGGAATTTTAGTCCTCCTAATAAGGTTTATTGAGCTCTAGATCTTCATCTTCATCTGATTCATCTATATATCCATAGACTACACCTATGTAGCTTCGCTTTCTTGGAGGCTCAATGTCTTTTGGACTTAGATCAGGGCAATCTGCTTGGATGTGTCCTAGCTCCTTACAATGGAAGCATTGATGGTAGGGACATCTCCTACGGATGTGCCCTATCTCTCCACACGTATGGCATCTCTTACCCTGATCTCCATAGTCATCTTTGCTACAATTTCCCGATTTAAGTTCTTGGATGATTGGATTCACTCGGAGTAATGCGTCTTGCAAGTCTGTTGGGCGCATTGATTCTAATCGAGTGTTTATGGGTGGATTCAACCCAACATAGAATTTTGAAACCTGTTGTATCATATCCATTGGGGGTGCATACTTTAGGAGTGAAATGAACTTTGAAAAATATGCTTCAAGGGATAATCCTAGCTGCTTCAAGTCATAGAATTCATTCATCTTTTGTGTGCGGTAGGCAGGTGGCAAATACCTCCCTCGCACAGCTTTCTTAAGCTTATCCCAAGTGGCTGTCCCCTCCGAGATCGCTTGGTCTCTACACCACTGTTTCCACCAAAGTCTCACTTCGCCTGTACGCTTAAGTTTGGCGAGCATGGCTTGGTTAGCAGGTGTAGTTCTTGCTGCCTCAAAATAGTCCTCCATGAACTCAATCCAGATCTCGGCGTCAGCTTGAACAGTCCTTCCCTTGCGATCAAACTTGTGTGCCTTAACTTGCTTGAGAATAAATTTCTTCTCTTGCATGTCAGCATTCGTGGGTGCAGAAGGTGCATGACAATCAAGCTATACCTCTTAGGTTATTTATGTTTAGGATATGTCTATGAACCGAACATTAATCAATCATGTATCATTATGAAGTTTCGCTCTGATACCAACTATAACGTGCCCACTCCTTAAATTTCCAGACACATCTTAGCAGTCCATCGAGAGATATATCTAGAAGACGCCACCCAGCACTCCCAAGGAATGACACGGGGTTTGCCAACTAGGGTCTCTCGAGTCTGCCTCGTAATGGAAGTATCCGACACAGTTCCCACTAGGATCGACCTGAAGTCCAAGTTCCTCGTAGTCAGGTCTTCCTAACAGCCTTCTAGCATCGGTCTACAATTGCTCCACTTTGCACAGATACAACTGGACCAAAGCAGACTCATACCACACTTGGTTCAAAGAGAATGGGAAATGAGAGAAATGCATCACTCAACCTCTCTGCCCGTAGGGCATAGTCCCATTCTGGTCCCCTAAAACGGTATGACTCAAGTTTTTAACTTACAAGTTCTAAGGTCCTTGTCTATCTAACGTTCACATCAAATAAATTCAATTGAGGAAAGCTCTCGGCTAAGTGAGACCACCCTGCCATAGGATGGACCCGATGGTCACATCCACCATGCTTCCCTCGGGGGTTGTTTAGGTTATCTAATTACCTATGACATTATGTTTGACCAATAAAGCCAGCTTCCTTAATTAACCCATTAATCACAGGTTCCTTTACGTAATTTAGGGCACAGACACGAAGACAAGATAAAACAAGATCAACCACTTTCTTAACTTATCTTTATATTAATGTTTGTCTCCTGCCCATACAGGAGGATTAAGTGTCCTTTCTACCTCCACAGAAAAATCCTTCCCTCTCCCGGCAATAAAAACCTGAAGGTTTATCCTACCAAGATTCTGCCTTGTAACTAGTATCAAGGCCTCGAGATCCCATCTCGAGTCACGTAGAAAGCTTGTGTAGGGTCTAGAGACATTGGGATTTACGGCCACAACCCCCTCGACATCCAAGTGTCCTCCTACACTAAGTAATTTCCACGGAGAGATCTCTCGCGACGGGTTTGGTCCACATTCCCGGCGTGGATTCATAACCCCCTTGGTTAGGGTTTGGTCGTTCGCAGGGGTAGCTAGCGCCATCCTTCCTTAATTATCCCTTTAGGAAATCATCCACAGTTGTAGCAACCAGCCTAATAACATTTACTAGGGAAAAAATCCCTTTTGTTCCCATGGCAATTTATCCTTACAGTTCCCACCATGAAGATATAATCACTTGGATATTCATCCAAAACCACATCAAGAAATCACTTTGCTTATGATCCACCAATCCTTAGTAAGATTCTCTTCTCTTATCAACACAAGCAGTCGATATTCACTTGGAGATATCCTTTTCAAATAACCAAGAATAACTTGGGTCAACAATCCATTTAGAGTTAGGTCACCAGCTTCTATTAAGCTAGAAGCATATCCATTTGTGATAGTCTATAGCAAGATTGATAAAACAATTCGCAGGCAATTATACTTGACCTCTTAACTTCTTTTGAAGCTCTCTTCCCCTTGGGTGTTTCCTTGTGGTAACTTAGTCCTAACTCAAAGTATTGACTGGTAAGCAACGGGCAAGCCTTATTCGCAACCCATCTAAGAGCCTTTTATTCTTCCAATTCTTTACTCATCTCTCTCTAACCAAGTACAATTAATACACTTGGAAACACAAGACTTTTCGCCTAGGCCTTCAGGATAAAGTCTAGATGCATGTGTCCCTTCCATCTCTCTTAGTGCGGTACTATGCAGAATTCTCCAATCAAACTTACCCATCATGCACATGGTGCGTTTAATATATTAGTACATCCTAATTGACCTTTAACTCTCTTCATACTTTGCAATGAATACTTATTCCTAATTCACGGGATCTCATGTGACTTGTGTATATGAAAGTCTAGGTTTCTATCCATCGGTGCAATTGCATCCTATGAACAGAAATTAACATTTTGTCTGTTTAATTTTTATGCAGATGCAAATCATGATTTTTATTGGTTAATTTAAGCATTGCTCTACGCGAAGGTCTATCATTTTATGCAAAATTTATGAAAAAATTATCATTTCATGTGCATCAATCCATGCAGAATCCATTCTTTTTGTCCATTTGACTCCCATGCAATCATCCCGTATTTGCAATATTTCGTGCAACAATATTTCATGTACTAGGCTAGTCAATATTTCATGCAACTCATGCACCTGACTTTTCATAATCATGCACTTTAAGTATGGAAGAAAAACCATGAACAATAAGCAATAAGAATAGTGTGAGGGTTAGAGGATACCCTTTTCGAGTGGGTAGTCAATGTCGTCTTGCTGGGTGTCATGAGACATCCACACACTTCCGGTCTCATGCGTCTGCGTAACCCTGAGTGCCCTTGATTTCTCGATGGCAGCGAACAAGTCTTCATGCTTAGCCTTCTATTTTCTCTTCAAGTTTTCTTCTTTCTCATCTTCTTCTTCTTCTCCTCTCTCTCCCTCTTCTTCTCCTTCTTCTCCTTCTCTCTCTCCCTTCCTCTTCTTCTTCTTCTTCTACTCTTATTCTCCTTCTCTTTGTCTCCTCCTCTTCTTCTTCTTCTCCTTTTTCTTCTCTCTTCTTCTTATTATTCTTCTCTTCTTCTCCTTTTCTCTCTCCCTCTTCTTCCTCTCTTCTTCTCCTCTCTCTCTCCCTTCTTCTTCTTCCTCTTCTTCTTCTCTCTTCTCCTTTTCTCTGTCCCTCTTCCTCTTCTTCTTCTTCTCCTCCTTCTTCTTCTTGTTCTTCTTCTTCTTCTTCTCCTCTCTCTTCCTCTTCTTCTTCACCTTCATGGCCAGGGGGGGCGGCGCCTGCTGGAGGCGACGGGGGAGGTTGTTTTCGAGATGGGGGGAGGGGGAGGAGGTTGCATTGTCCAGATGGAGGGGGGTGTCTAGGATTACAGGATCTTTTGTTGATATGGCTATGTGGGAAAATTTACTGTAGATAGGGGTGAGCTGGATGCAGATGAAGCTCATGATTTCTCTGCACGGTTGGGGATAAAGCTGCTTTAACTTCAGCCTATAACCCTGAAGGAAATGGAAAAAGTGAAAGAAGTCATCCACCTATTGTGAAGGCATTGTCAAAAGCATGTGGAGAGAAGATAAAAGAGTGGCCACGATTGCTCCCTTATGCTTTGTGGGCTGACAGAACAACTCATAGTGCTATTACAGGATATATGCCTGCTGAATTGATATATGGTCAAAAACCTATCATGCCGATAGAAGAGATGATGGTCACGTGGAGTGTGCTACCTTGGGAAGAGGAGTTGAATCGAGAGGAGTTGTTGGCCATACGTATTAGACAGTTGGAAAGAAAGTCAAAAGACATAGAGGAAACGATTCCAAAGTTAAGGGAAGTAAGGATATAGAACAAGAAACCATTTGAAAAAAGACATAGACTGAGACCAAGAGCCATACAAGATGGGGATTGGGTATTGGTTTCTGATAGTAGTTTACACAACCAACATAGTTCCATGCATAAAGTTTCCAAAAGATGGTTTGGATCCTATGTGGTAAGACATGTGCTTGATAATGCTACTTATGCATTAAATAAGTTGGATGGGACAACCATAAAACTTCCAGTTGCAGGGAAAAAATTGAATTATTCAAGAGGCGAGAATTTAATGTCTATGAGTTGCAAGAATTGGAAGAAAATAGTGGCCATGAAACATGGGCTAGCCAGGAAGATATGGAAGATAAAGAAGCAAAGGATATGGTTGTAGAGGATGAGGACTCAGAAGCTAGTGACAACTAGGTTTTTTGGCACATACCAAAGGATGTGCACGTTCAGAGGGGGTGAATGTCATCATGCTGTGTGGACATAGTGTGAGAAAGCATGGAATGCATCATCACCTGACTTTCTTATTGATCAAGAGAGGCAATGTGATCTGAGTGATTAGTACTAATGTGAATGGCATGAATGGTAAAAAATACTAGATTTTTAGATAATTTCGATCTAATTTTTATATTATTTATCGTAAATATCCAAAAATTTTAGAAACGTTTCTAGATTAGGATGGCATGCAAAAAGCAAGTTACTTTTTTAGCCAATGATGGGATTTTTCATAAAAAAGATAGATTGGCGAAATCGTGCGCATCGCGATCGCTGTTGGCATGCTAAAAACTACACTTTGGACTAGAAGAAGAAGAAGAAGTAGTAGTAGTGAACTCGGAGATTCTGGAGACCAGGTGTCTTAGGGGTTTTACCCCCCTTCTGAAGCCAACGAAGCCATCAGATTTGGGTTTCGAGTATTAGAGAAGGAGCTATTATTTTGATCCACATTTTTGGTCTACAAAGGAGCTTCAAGAGATCTAATGCATGGAGATTGCTTCTGAGTAGTGGCAAACAAAGGATTTTAGGTTCTATCAATACATATTGATTCAATTCATTGTGTTTTGTCCTTATTGTATTACGTCTTGTCTATTCTTTTTCCTCTTTTCCATCTCCTTTCTCTATTTCCTTATATCTCTGATCCCTGGTGGATTTGACCTTTTGATAAAAACCCCTCCGATAGTAGTGTTCTAACTAGGTTTAAGCATCATATTTGCTCACTAACTACTAGATCACCTCAAGAAAGTCTCCTAGGTCAAGTTTGTCATTGCTTTTACGGCTTGAGTTGCCCTCTTGCATGCCTAAGATTTCTTATTTTGCCAAGATTAGGTTGATGAGGTCGGGTAGATCCACTTCATCGATAGTGTTGGTCCTTGTTGCACTAGGATTTCCAGTTGTGTTCTTTGCTTGGTCCTACCTTTGGGGATTTGATCACCCCTCTATGTCTTGGGATCTTCTCTTACTGGTGGGTTCCTTCAGGTCTTTATGTTTCAGTGAGTTTCTTTTTAATTATAAACAATCCTCAACTTACTCTCACTGTCTGTGTGTGTGTGTGTGTGTACTCTTTTCTATGCATTGTGCACAATCAAGCTTTCGGCTCTTTCCAAGTGGACCTCAAGTGCTAGAAAATAGTACAAGTGTGAAGACAAGATAACTTTAGCTTATGCACTCCCACTTGTGCTCGTGGTCCGATGGGGTGCTAAACTCGGTTCCTAGCCTTCATTGTTGCTCCTTAGGGTTTACGCTATGTTGTTTAGCTTGTTGAGGGTCAATTTGGGGTCTTACAATCAACCTATAGCACTAAGTACATCAAAGTTGTGAAAATGTGCTATCACATGATTCTTGGCTGTTTGACCAAGATTTCTAGGCCTGTAACTGTTTGTAAGGCATTCGGTGAGTTCTTCTGGTGTGGTTCACACTCTTCATTGGTCGGGGTTGTCAAATTTATAGATTTACTCTCTCAAGCTATGTCCGATTTACTGGAGTCGGATTTTGAAAATCAGACACGGTCAGGTCTGATTGTCACAATCAAACAAGGTGTGTCCAATCGGACAGCATGGGGTGGTCCATTTGAATAAGTTTGATTCTCAAAATGGTATACGGGCATTCCATTTGATTATGTGGTTTGATTGTGGCGATTGGATGGGTTGAGCATCCGATCAGACAAGGTGGTGTGTCCGATTTTCTCTTGTCTGATTCTCGAGATCAGATAGGGGTGGATTGTTCAAGCGGTGATGTGGTAGGTTAGATCCTAAGTGTTTGATTTTTTGAATCAGATAAGGTCTTTGTCCAAGCATCTGATTCCACAAAATCGGACATTCGGTTCTGGGAATCAGACATTGGAAAGCCTGTCTAATTTTGTCAACCGAAACACGTGTCAACTACGATTTTGATGAAAATCTTCACACTCGAGCTACGATCACCTATAAGATATTTTAGAGTTCAATTAAGGGTGTAGGTTAAGGGTCTCATATATCTGAATCTCTTAGAAAACTTCGGCATGCTCCAATCGATCCGATGTAAGCTTGTGGTCTGCAAGCTCTCTCTCTCTCTCTCTCTCTCTCTCTCTCTCTCTCTCTCTCTCTCTCTCTCTCTCTCTCTCAAAGCTAAGACTACAAATGAGGCTTTCCCTTGCCTCCCGGGGTCTTAAACCCTTGATGGGCACAATCTTAATCTTCCCGATCACTCCCCTTGTGATTTCAACACATCTAAGCACTCATTTTTTCCATTTTTACCGTGTTTGTGCCCTATTCATGCCTGTTTTATAGTAGCGAACCCTAAGATTTCCACTCTGATTTCTTGATCATATCCTACTTTAAATGCAACAAAAATCAAAAGCAAAGTATTGAAATGATTTCTCCTACTCAACTAATCATAAAAAACCAAAAATACTTGTAGCACGGATAAAAAATCCCAAAACCTCCTATCTATCTCAATCTCCGATTTGGGATGAAACCCTTACTTCGATGCTTGATTTGAAGCACACAAGTGCTCAAGCTTGAATTTGTTGCCCAAGTAGTTCACTATATGTATACCATGTATATCACATGCGTTCAAGGCCTATTTATAAATATCCTTATCTATGAATTTTTTTCTTAATAAAACATAACCCTTTTCTATTCAATCTGTAAGTAACCCCTTTATATGGGACCCTTTTGTATGTAAAAAATATGTAAAAATGGTATTTTAAAAATCCCTTATGTTGAAATGTGATACATACATATCTTAATGGCCGATCTCCTTGGGATCTGTTGGTCCCAGCAACGGAATCAAAATGTAGAGGTGAGCTTAGGCTCAACCGCCAAGACCCACGGATCTTTTATTTGTTCAAGCATTTCAAGTGAGCACCTATGGCTACCTCTCACCTAGTCGATGCGCCTTCGGTCCTACTGGGGTGTAGTGAGCTTACCTCGATGCCTGAATGAGTTGACTCCTCCCTCAAGCACATTGATAGCTCCACGATTCTTGATGCAAGCTCAAGCATCCTCAAGCCTCCACCTCCAAGCTCCATCCTCCATAGCCTGTTTGCAAGATAAGAGAAGAGAAGAAGAAGAAGAAGAAGAGAGGAGATGGTGGAGAGCTTCACCTCCTTGATCCCTCACCCTTACCCTCACACACTCACTCCCTCACACTCTCACACTCCCTCCCTCAAGCACACACAAGCAAGCAAAGAGAAGAGAAGAAGAGAAGCAGAAGTGTCTCTTGTTGCCACACACCAAAGAATGTCAAGCTCTCATTCACTTTTTCAACTTTATATACATGCCCTAAAATCCCATGGGTAGTCATCCCCTTTTTTACATGACCGGCCATTGTGGCATGGCCCTATTTTCCATTCCCTTCTACTTGGCCTATTTCTTCAACCTATGCCCGTCTACTCTTTTACAATTTTCATAGGAGGGAACCTGGCACTCTTTTACAAAAATTTTGGGGTGCCTTTCACTTAAAAGTGTGCTCTTGCCTTTAGCATGATTTTAGAGGCCATCCTTGCACCTTTGCTTATTGTCCGTCCTACTTCTTCCATTGCCTCCATATTTTACTTCTTTTCCTTTCATCTCGAGCTGGGGTTAACATTCTTCTTCATTATTCTTCATAGCCTTTCACACACTCTAACACACAATAGTGTTGTAGTCTAGGTCTACAACTGACTAAGGTTCTAACTATGGTTAAGTTACCAACTCAACTTATTTACCACACACACCATACATCTAAGCTACAACTGAATAAGTTAGGTGAGTTAAATTAGCTTCATCCTCAACACTCTCCCTCAAGCTCAAGAAAGACATTGTACCCTAAGCAACTCTATAAAGTGACTAAACTTATCTTTACTTAGTGACTTCGTAAATTTATTAGCTACTTGGTTTTTTCTTTTGACATGCAAGAGATCTATATGCCCCCTACAAGTACCATCTCTCATATGAATTGATAGTGTACATCTATGTATCTTTTTCGAGCATGATACACAAGATTCGTAGCCAGAAGTACACTACTCATATTGGCATAGTACAATGTGACTTGAACATCTATTTGCATACCCAAATCTGTGACTAACTTTAGCAACCATGCAATCTCACATGTTGCTAATGCGGCACCTCTATACTCTGCCTCAATATTAGAGATTGCAACCATTAGTGCTTCTTGCTGCTCCAATTAATCATTCCACTACCAAGGTTTTGACTGCATATCCACCGTCTATCATATGGACAACTTGCCCAATCTGCACTAGTATATCCCATGAGTTTCAGGTGCTTATCACTCTCATAGAAGAGTCCATAGCCTATTGTAGCCTTAACGTAGCACATAATTCTCCTTACTGAATCCAAGTGGGGTTTTCTAGGCTTCTACATGAATTGACTAATAAGTCCATCTGAGTAACTGAGATCAGGCTCAATGATGGTGGTAAGGTAGATGAAACTTCCTACCATCTATCTGTACATAGTAATATCTACAATTTTAGCTCCAGTATTCATATCCAACTTAGTATTCTAATCCAACGGAGTATCCAAGGGTTTGCAATCTATCATATCGTATTTCTTCAGCATCTAAAGTGCATGATAACTTTGCATCAGCCACATTCCATTAGCTAAAGTTATAACCTTAATACCAAGAAACAATTTTAATTCTCCCAAATCCTTCACATAAAATTCATTTTTCAATATGGTCATAGCATCTCGTATCCCAATATCATCATGTCCTATAATGATCACGTCATCTACATAGATGACTAATACCCCAAGTCTTGCATCCGTTTTCTTAGTAAATAGACTATGATTGGTCGTGCTACCAATTGAAAATCCAAGATTTTGCAAGTAAGTACTAATCCATGCATGCCATGCTCTTGCAGCTTATTTCATTCCATAGAGTGCTTTTTTAAGCTTGCAAACATAATTCGGATACTAAGGGTGCACATACCCTTTTGGCTGATCCATGAATACTTCTTCTATTAAGTCTCAATTCACAAATGCATTCTTAACATCAATTTGCTGTAATTTCTAGCCCTTTGCTGCAGCCAATGCAATCACTACCTGGATAGTTGACATTTTGGCAATAGGGCTAAATGTCTCTTCATAATCCAGACCATACTCTTATGCATAGCCTTTGTTCCACTAACATGGTTTTATAACTGTACATGTTGCCATAAGACTTGCACTTAACTTTGTAAACCCATTTACAACCAGTTGACTTCTTACCATTAGGCAATGCAACCAATTTTCAAGTCTGATTTTCAGCCAGTACATTCATCCCCTCATCTATTGCTTTACACCAATTCTTGTCCATGATAGTTTCATTGAATATAGCAAGCTCTTTGTATTCCATGACCTTTGTCATATATGCATAATTCTTTGTTGAAAATACATTGTATGTAAGCTTTTCAATAGGGTATCCCACCCTCTCTGATCATCTCAACTATGGTGGACTGCTTGATTCCCCTCTTTCATGAAGTGGTACATATGTAGTCTACCTAACTCTAGGAGTATATACAGACCGAGTTCCAAGTTCATTATCTAGGCTATTCATTGAGTCATATCTAGAAGTCAAAATCCGAGGAGTATCATCAATAGCTTTCTCTCTTTGCCTTTGCCTTTTGTCTCATTTCTCCCACTCATTGACATAGTGTTGTTGGTGGATCGTGATGCATGACTACATAACTTACTAGTCCAATGTGAGACACTTGGAGATACATCACTTGTAGGCCTAAACATAGTAGTTCTCTAATGCAAAATCTTGGTAGATACATGATCTGAACATATATCATGTGGAATAGCAACAAGTGAGTCATAGCATGATGCCAACTCATCAAAGATAACATCTTTTCTAATTAACATTTCATGTGTAGATAGATTGAAGCATTTATACCCTTTCCACTCCTAAGCATAGCCAATGAATACACGCTTATGTGCTTTAGGATCCAACTTTCTTCTCTTCTCATCTAGAATGTGCACATATGCAATGCAACCAAAGACTTTCAAATGGCTGATATCATGCTTATGTCCATACAACTTCTTATATGGTGTCATGTCATGAGTCTCTTTTGTAGGAGTACGATTCAACACATACATAGTTGTCATTACAATTTTAGCCCAATAATACAGTGGCATAGTCTTCTCATTAAGCATTGCATGAGTAGTTTCCATAAGAACCCTTTTCTTCCTTTCTACTACTCCATTATGCCATGGAGTGTAATTGCAAGTAAGTTGCCTACGAATGCCATTCTCTATCAAGAATCTATTAAATTCATTGGATACATATTCAGTGCCATTGTTAGACCTCTGTCAAGGTGGCCAGAAAATTGACTAACAAGCCTATCATGCCCGAAACAAAGCGAGAGTGCATAAGATGATTCGAGGTTGTTGCTGCACTCACCTTGAATTTCTGCACTTGAATGCACTAAAAGAAATTGAAAGTCTGGTTGAGCACAAGTGCATTAGGGGCGACACGCACGCTGAGTGACCAAAAATTGAGGATTGTATTCAATAACTGAAGGAACTCACTAGATAAACCACTCAAGGAACCCACCAGTAGGAGAGGACCCAAGATGTAGACAAACCATCAATGCGCGAAGTAGGGCCAAGCATGTGCTGTCAAGGACGTGGATCTGACAAATCCACTCAACTTGATCAATAGCTTGGTAGAGCACAACAACACGACTATGGCAGAAGAAGGCTCAGACCATAGGTCTAATGAGGAACTTGACTTGAACATCTTCCCGGAGGCTATTCAGCAGCTAATCAGTGGCTATGATGCACCCGCCCAATACGAGCACCGCGACAGGACGGCAGATGCTATCATCACAAACCTAGAAGAAGAGAGGAAACTAGCCCGCAAGGCTTTGCAAAGCATAGTCGAATACAATAGGGACCAGCAGGCCAGGAGCCAAAGGCAAAGCATGGAGTTGCGTGAGGTGCAGCAAGTGTTGAACCTAGCAAGAAGAAATTGAACAGATCACGAGAGAGCCCTAGAAGGAGACTTGATGTTGAGTGAGCTTCTCATGAAGCGACTGCTAGATAACACGACAGAGTAGAGCAAAGTGTTGCGGCACTAGTGACATCTCTGCTCGTAGGATTAGGAGCGAACCAAGGCTCAAAGAGCCAGTCTAAAATCCATGTCGTTGCCAAGCAACTCGAAAAATACCAAACCCATGACGATCCATACAGCTTTGTAGAGTAGTTTCAGCAAGTCTGCGAAGCCAATGGCCTCAACGACCTGACTCAATGCTCTCAAGTGTTCGGGCTCTCCTTAGGTGACAAGGGAAGGACTTGGTATACAAGCCTAGATGCCACAAAATGAACCAACTTCAGTGACCTCAAGGATCTCTTCATTAAGAGATTTGCCGAGCCTGGATACTCTGATAATCTGCTAGTACGCTTGATGAATGTCAAGCAGAAAGAGAAGGAGGACATTCGCAACTACATAACCCACGTGAGGAGTCTCTTCAAGAGAATCCCTATAGGCGAGCCACCGACTGAAAGAGCAGTTTCGACTATATTCATCAGCGGAATTCACGATGAGGAGTTATATAAGGCTTTGGCAGGCAATTTGAGCTTGCAGCGAGACATGCTAGCTAGAGTGTTTGAGGAAGCCATCAGAGTCGATGATCAGCTGAAGGAGCGGAGCTCCAGGAGCGCAAACCTAGAAGAGACCAACTAGAGAAGCTCAAAGAGAGCGTCAGCCTGTAGTGAGCAATCGATCCCATCATCCCAAGATAAGGGGAAGACCACTGAGATGAACCAAGACTTGGCTGATGTAAAGATGGAGTAAGCCAGGTTGCAAGACATGTTGAGACGACCAATGTTCCCGCACGCCCAATGCGTCTATTGTGGCAGAAACCACTTGCCAGATGAGTGTCAAGACCCTAGGTCAAGACTTTGTGCTAGCTGTGGTAGGTTCAGTCATGACGTCGCGCATTGTAGATTACCAAGAAGACTCCTGTATTCGCAACCTTACGGCCAGCCTTACCTAGCAAACAAGCCGCAGCCATTCTTCGAAAGGGGAGCCCCATTAGCCCTTCCTGTGCCTAATGAAATTAAGCCAATTGTTCCTGGGATGGACATAAACCCTACTAGCATACCCAGATCACTTGGTCCTTACGTGACCCATCCACTGAGCAATGCTCGAGTCCACTACGTGGAAGAACAAAATGAGGAAGAAACTTACATATGCCCCTATGTCTCGCATGACGATGAGGGAAACACTGGCATCATGGATTATCGCCCCATGCCGGTGATGGCGTTAGGAAGAGGATGAGGTGGAGGCCTAGGAGGGCAGATGTAGGATCCAATCACCTGTTGGACTTGTGGGCACTCAGGACATGTCTCATCACGCTACCCTGAAAGGGAGCAACAAAATAGAGACAAGACTGACCAAAGGTGTGGTGAGTGTGGAATCACTCATCTCTTCGTTGATTGCCCAAAGCGAAAGCCGTCTTCTTCTAGCTCAGTCAACGTACCATCTATCCCATTGGGGTTGTTTGGAGTCGAGAACCTCAATGGGGAGGTGACACCTATTCCGTTACGGGTCATGACACGTGCCCAGACAAAGCAGATCGGCATGTCACTGCCAAGACCTAGCAACCTTGATGCAGCTTCAATAGGAAAGAAAAGTCGTAGGCCGAAGAAGAAGAGGTCAGAAGCTAAAATCACACTAAAAACGGAGAGTGCTACAACTCTGCCTGCTAGAAGGAAGGTCTCTGATGCAGAGGCAGAGACTTCTGCCCCTAAGACGACTGAAAAGGGAAGTGCTAAGGTAGGCGGATACCCGCATCCTAAGCGATAGTTAGAGGCCATAGAAAAAGTGAAGGAATGGGTGAAGGAGGCTCAAGAGAATCTAAAAGACGCTAAGCCCATCATAGAAGACGAGATCGATGATCTCTCCAGCATAAGCATGCCAATCTCACCTCCTCAACCAAAGTCGGGAGAAGCAACCGCACCACAAGAAATGCCGCTAAGGCCAAGCCTTGGTGCTACAAGGCCACGATTCAGTCACGGCCACTGGTCAGGACGATCCAGGTTAGGAGAGAGATGAGCACCCAAAAATCTCCTGATCACGTTGGTAACTACCCCTATAACACTTAGCCTGGGAGATCTACTTAGGTAGCACCCCAACCTATGGCAAGATCTTAAGCAATGCGTTGAAGGGTCAGGAGAGCAGGTCATGGCAGACCCTCATGACCATGATGTAGAGATGCAAATACCAAGTTTGACGCTGCACTCTATGCCTAAATCCTTACACGTCAATGCCTTCTGGGAAGATTCCAAGACGCATGCAGTCTTACCAGTTCTAGCCCTAGGCGATACAACGAGAAAGGGAATCATGGACACAGGAGCTCGGGTTAGTGTGCTTAGCCACGCGGTGCTTCAGACTTGGAAAAACCTGCGTGTCAAAACTGATAGGTTTAATATCACATTAGCAAACAGTCTGAGAGTCAAGCTGTCCAGGGTGCTTAAGAATTGGCCAGTGAATATCACAGGTGTCCAATTCTCTGTGGACTTTATAGTCATGAAGGGAGTGGACTACGATATCGTGTTACGCCGACCCTGGATGCGCAACACTAGAGTCCTCGAAGATTGGGGTAACGGCTTGATCTTCCTTGGCAATAGAATGGACACCGTGAGAATAGAGATGGACACTTGGGAGACCTCACCAGTCGACCTAGATGCCATCTTTGCTATGCTTAAGGGTAACACCTAGGTCAAGAACTCCTATGGGCCCTTGACCAAGTATATTCCATGCCCAAAGAACGAGCGGGATTGGATGCATGTTCTCTCTACAATCGACCTGCCATTCTTCGATCATGAGGCATACGAGCAAGCCATCAAAACAATCGGAAAGTCTAACGACACACCCTCCGCACCAGTCTGCATGATGGTAGGAACCCTTCGGGGGAAACCTAAACCTGTCAACTTCCAAGTCCCCACCAACAAAAGGGAACTCTAGGAGATACTGGAATAGTTAATGGACAAATTGGCTAGCAATCCAGCTACCAACTTCAAACCACTCCTGGATCTCGTGGGTGAATCCAAGTGGCAATGGACTAGAGTGCATGACTTAAACCTCATGTATAACTGGGCCCTAGTTCCTGACCAACAACAAGAGATATACCAAGTCCTAGGAGACGATGAGTAGTCTGACAGAGAGGACTCTAACAATGAATATGAAGACTACCAATCCTTCAATGATGATGAAAGCGAGGGCGAGGTAGACACCGTGGAGTAAGACACTGAGGGGCAAGAAATGGAGCAAATACGAGCAGACTCTAAGCCACAGAAAAAGAGTATCTTCAGGATAGAGTGAGGAGTCATGCACATGGAATGCGATCGTGTCTGGTTGGAACACGTAGGAGCCATAGATCTTGAGCAAGGAGGCCTAGCCCAGCCAGGAACAACATCTGTGCTTAGGACAGAGTCGTCATCCGAACTGCACCCACTAGGGGAGACCACCTCTTCTAGCGATGGCGGGGAGTTCAACTCTAAGTCGGAGATTAGTTCGGATGGTGATCCAGAAATACCTAGGACGCCTACGGCTAGACGCACCAAGGGGGATCTACCCATCCACCTGAGGTGCAGACGATTAAGGCAGAGAAAGGAAAAACAACCCAGGATACACAAATGAAAGAACAGTGAAAACCGCAGGACCTCCCTAAACGATTTACGAAATTCACAAAAGGAAATAGGGTAGTAGTTCTGTTAGGTGCCAAGCGTCAAGGGAAAACGAGCCAACCAATTGAGGGACCAGCCAAGGTCAAGGAGATGAACCTAGCCTAGGAAGGGGAAACACCCCGACTAGTATTCATTGCCGATGACTTGACTAAGGAAGAAGAAACGAGTCTTGTTGCTCTCTTGCGAGAGTACATAGACGTGCTCACCTAGTCCTTAGAAGAGCTTAAGGGGGTAGATCCGAGTGTCATGACTCACAACATACCCATGATGCCAGACACAACGCCGGTCAAGCAGTGACCATACCCTATGAATCCAAAACACGCTCATGATGTTAAAGAGGAGATTGATAAGCTGATGAGAGCGGGATTCATTTACATAATTGAACACACAGATTGGGTGTCACCCATAGTCATCGTGATGAAGAAGAATGGAAAAATCCGAGTGTGCGTCAATTACAAGAAGGTGAACGCTGCTATTAAGAGGGACAACTATCCATTTCCGTACACCGAGCACATTCTTGAGAGAGTGGCGGGCAAGGAAGCCTATAGTTTTCTAGATGGCTTCTCAAGGTACAAGCAGGTACAAGTGCATCCCAGGGGCAAGCACTAGACTACCTTCGCCACTGAGTGGGGCGTCTTTGATTACATAGTCATGCCCTTTGGGTTGACAAATGCCCCTGCCACCTTCCAACACCTCATGTGCACCATCTTTAAAGACATGCTTCGCAAGGAGTTGGAAGTCTTTGTCGACAACCTCTATGTTCACTCAACCTGGATCGAACACTTAGACAAACTCCGCATAGTCTTTGAGTGCTGTCGCTTATATCGTCTCTCCTTAAACCCCTTGAAGTGCTAGTTTTGGGTAAAGCATGGATGCATCTTAGGGCACGTGGTGTCGAAGAACGGCATTGCCACTGACTCTTCGAAAGTTAGGGTTATTGTCGACCTCCCAGCCCCAATCAACTAGAAGGAAGTTCAATGCTTCCTAGGCCATACGGGGTACTATCGGCGGTTTGTATTGAACTATGCATTGATCGCGAGACCCTTGTACAAGCTGCTAATTGTCTTTGAATGGACCGAGGCATGCCAACGAGCATATGAAGAATTGAAAAATGCTCTAACCACAGCATCGATTCTACAAGCCCCAGATTGGACCATTACTTTCCACGTGCATATCGATGCTTCTAAGTTTGCCGTGGAGGCAGTGTTGTGCCAACCTGGTGAACACAACTTAGACTATCCAGTGAGCTTTGCTAGCAGGCAACTCACTGAGATGGAAATGAACTACTCAATGACAAAAAGAGAAGGGTTAGCCATGGTGTTTGCTATGAAGAAATTCCTGCACTATCTATTGGCCACACCTTTTACCTTTTTTGTGGACCATCAAGCCCTGCTCTATCTACTAAACAAACCTTGCGCTATAGGATGCATAGCTCAGTGGCTCCTTCTACTCTTGGAATTTGACTTCTCCGTGGTTGTACGAAAAGGAAAACATCACTACATGGCTGACCATATGTCGTGCATTCCCACGGGAGAGGCCATTGGACAAGGCATTGTTGACGAATTACCTGACACCCATCTCTTTAACCTATCCAGCAAGAGAGATTTATTCAAGGCTGATCTAACGCCATATTGGGTGGATGATATAGTCCAAGTGCTTGAACATGGACTACCTGATCGATCGATAGAAAAAGCCCGACTTAGGCGACTAATCCTTAATATCTAGCCCTATCAGCTGATCACATGCCAGCTCTACAGGCTAGGGCAAGATAGATTGCTACGTAGATGCATATGCGAACATGAGATGCACGACGTGCTCTTAGAGGCACACGGCGGCATTGCTGGAGGGCACTTTAGTGGAGACATGACATCACGAAAAGTGTTGCAATCTCAACTGTGGTGGCCCACACTTTTCCGCGATGTAGCCCGATTCATCAAGCATTTTGACGAGTGCCAATAGGCAAAAGTCCTGATTCGCAAGGATCAGATGGAGTTGACCCCTATTATCGCACGGCAACCCTTTGAAAAATGGGGAATTGACTTCATAGGACCCATCAGTCCTGCTGCCCACTATTCACAGGCCAAGTACATCATTGTGGCCACGGACTACCTCATGAAATGGGTAGAGGCAAGAGCGACACGAAAAAACAATGCTAGGACAATTGCCAAATTCTTATGGGATCAGGTGATCTCACGATTCGACTGCCCCATCGAACTGGTCAGTGATCAAGGCACGCACTTCATCAACGAAGTGATAGCGCATCTCCTGTCCACCTTTCTCATCATCCATCGCAAATCCTCGCCATACTACCCTCAAGCAAACGGTGAGGCAGAATGCACGAATAAGATTCTTATCAATGTCCTGACCAAGGTGGTCTCAGCCTCACGCAGTGACTGGGACAACAAGCTGATGGCAGCTCTGTGGGCTTACCCCATAGCTTATAAAATGGTTGTTGGTCAAACCCCCTTCAAGCTGACCTATGGAATGGAAGCGGTTCTACCATTAGAATTCTTCGTTCCTAGCCTGAGAATAGCACTTCAAGAATGATGGGAAGGAAAGGAGGCATGGATGTAGCGCCTAGTCGAACTCAAACGCCTCTCAGAGACTCGCCTTCTAGCCACCCATGCGCTTATATGTGAGAAGGCCCGATGCAAGACTTGGTTTGACAAGCACGTCAAGCAGTGCGAATTTGAACAGGGCGACTTAGTGCTCCTCTATTCAGTTAAGGGGCATAAGTAGAAAATGAAATTTAGAGGTCTTGGACCTCTTAAGGTTTGTGCAATCAGCAGTACAGGCAATGTCGAGCTTGAGCCCTTAGATGGTGAAGGCATAGGCTTCTTCAATGGTGGCAGTCATGTCAAGAAGTACTACCCTCCCACCCATCCTTTGCACGAGCCCTCGATATTAGAACCACCTGTCAAGATACGAGTGGCCACAATCACAGAGGTTCACGATGAGGATGAGGAAGCCGTAGAGCCTGCATACCTCCATATCACGGTCACTGCAAAACAAACATGTGCTTTCAACGCCTTGATCGACGAGGGAGCAGACTTCAATGTCTTAACTCACGATCATTGGACTCAACTTGGCAGACCACCACTTCAACCCACCAATAAGAAATTAAGACCATATGGGGCCCACTCCTACGCACTTCTCGACAAGTGCAGAGCTGCCATTTCTATGGAGTCTGAGACTGTTCCAATGGTTTTTTACGTGTTGCCAAATGCTAAACACGCAAGCATGGAGTCGCTATTGGGGAAAACTTTCAAAAAGCAGACTCATTGCAATGTTGATTATGAGTCACAGTGCATCCACCTCACAATAGGCAACGTGCGCATTGTCACAGCCTTCAGCAAGGGCCGTGTGACCTCACCATTGTTTGCAATGCCACCGGTAGAAATATTCGTAACCAACTCCAAGGAGGGGGGTAGTGCATGACCGCCACCTCCCAGATTTCATGAATCACAACCCACAACAATAAAACTTAAAGCCCAACAGCCTAGATCTCAATGGCAGCCTAAGCAGCTCAATCGTCGCCTAGGAATCACTGCTCCTATCCTCATAAAACCAAAAACGCTAAATCTAAGAGGCCAGGACATAGTCACAACAAGCACCGCATGATCAAGCAAATATGGGTCCCTAAAACCCTCTTGCAGGCGCAAGGCTACTACATGGGCAACACCTGGCTTTGGATGCCTAAGGCCTACATGGTCAAAGGCACTACTTATGCTCTGCCCTCAAGCTTGATCTACCCAAGTCCCATAAACCCACCAAACCATTTGCCACAGCACCCTCCAAAATCACAGCCATCTGACTCATCCACACCTAAACCCAAGAAAGTCATACAAGCCTATCCGCCCAAACAACAGACTCTATCACAAAAGTCATCACCCAACCAAGTCAACCCAACTCCCCAAATCGCCCGTGAATGTATCATTCTGTCTATCATGGCTGCTCCTAATCCACCCATAATCCAAGCAGCTCAACCACAGACTCAAAACCACAACTCTTCGTTTCCACCAGCACTAGTTCTAGAAAACTGCGACCACTCGTCGGCCTTACGCCCTCCTATGAACACAAATCCTTTTTAGCACTGGCCGTTGATCTCGCTGAGGACATCGGGGATGACATGCTGGAATGCATTAAATGACTAGGCACCACCTTCATGTCGTTAGCAATAAGCTACGACCGCTTGGACTTAGGATTGTTGGAGGAACCCTTTGCAACTGAAGTTCAAACCATGCCCTGCTCCTGGGAGGCCTTTCAATTCACGTTCGCAAACGCTTCTCACTCCGCTGCTGAATTGCTCAACAGTGAGATCTCTAGGGAGCAAGCCATCAAGCAGTGCCTCATCATGTCATACGATCAGCGAACCACTTCTGCTATCACTAATCAAGAAATCACAGTGTTATCAAAGCTCGCTGGTACTGTCGCCCCATTCTTGAAGCATTGGTACACTCTTAGGCTGCAATGGGAAGTCGAAGGGTGCCACATAATGACCAATGCTAAGCAGCGCGACGCTATCAAAACAGTGGAATACGACCCCACATATGTCGCACCAACCTGGTATCGAGTGTTAACCACTCTTCGGGGCCGCCCCATGGAAGAACACATCAAAGGACACCCCTACCTCGACCACTTGTTGACTGAGAAAGAGTTACACATTGCTAGCCATGTCAACTCTGGTGACTTCCTAACATATGTTCTCACATACATCATGCAAGTGGGGATTCAACCCTCTGATCTGGACTAGGACGCTCACTTAGAGTACAACCCCTAGTTCTATGATTGGCTCCTTTACAAGTAGCTCCTACGCCACCATGCCAAAACGCCCTTGTCCTTCTAACCCTAAATCCTAGAAAGGATTCATCTCAAGCTGAAAGGGGAGGGGGTGAGTGAGGTGAATCAAATTAGGCCAACCAAATCAAAATTAGTGAAACATATAAACATATATTATGAAAAACGGGCAAAAAGTCAAATGTTGAAAAGGAAAATCTACAATGATTCTTAATGAATTCATTCAAAAAGCATAGAGTTTCTCTTTTTCAGCAATCAGCAAATTACTATGTGGAAAGCACTAATGAAAATTTCGGTTTATGACAGGAACGAGAAATGTTGCAACAAGACCGAACCCACCGGCTTCCATTCACGAAAGAGGAGAGAACACAGTACAACATCACCCTGGAGAGTCGCGCCTACAACCAATTAAAATTCCGAACTATTCATAATATAGAAGGATTAGTGGCTAAGGAAGAGGCGGCCAGGAGAGTCGTTGAAAGCTGCAACTTCAATAAGTTGGAAAGATTCGCACAAGAACCCGACCACACAAGCTGTGTGGAATTTCTCAGGTCTTACAACCCCGACAATGAATGCAGAACCATCACAATAGAAAGGGGACGCTATGCCAAGCAAGTATTGGTTCTCTTAACCCCGACTTTGCACTGGGACTAGAACCAAAAGTGAAAAAGAAGCAGAAGAGGGATGTGTATGCCATGTTGGGGATGAGAAAGGAGGATGTGCTGACAAACGACGGCATCAACATCCAAGACATCCTCGATGTAGAGACCATGTTGCACGTGAAACTCATACATGCGCTCTTTTCCAGCCAGCTCTACAATGCGTTGATGCACCGAATCAGTGTGCCGATACTGGAGAATGTGGCAGCCCATATCCTGCAAGAAGTGGACTGGAACGGCTACGTGCGCAAAACCATGACCAGGCAGCTAGATTGCTAGCCTTAGGAAGCATGCCCGCAAGAGGAGAATCCCCAGCGTCTAAGGCTGCAGAAAGAAAGAAGGACTCCTCCAAATCCTTGTTCATCGCCTATGGAAGCATCTTAATAACACTCATCTAGGAGGCCGTGAAAGAGACGCAGGATGTAGAAGAGGGGGAAGGGGAAACATCTAATAGGTCACCCCCTCATCAACACCAGGGGTGGTCTAGTGATAGGACTAAGACCGAGGAAGAAGGGGAAGAATAGAAAAGCAAAAAGTAGGTCAATGAAACCAAGAAGAGGGCACCACAAAAGAAAAAGAAACAGGATGAAGGCCGCAGGAAGGAGAAGGAAGACTTGGAAAAAGTAAAAAGACAATCCCTTAGGGAGGCCGAGGAAAGAGAAAGGAAGAGGAAGCAGGAAGAAGAAGAAACAACGGAGCAAGTTAAGCGGGCTAAAAAGGCATCAAAGCAAGAGGTTGAAAGGAGAAGAAGAGAAGAGCATGAAGAAAAAGAGAAACTAGAGGAAGAATACAAAAAGGCCGAAAAGGAAAGAAAAAGAAGAGTTTCAGAGGAGGAAGACGAGTTAAGAAGAAAGGAAGAGGAGGACTTGGCCGAGGCCACACGCCGGTCCATCGAGCAGCAATGCAGGGCGAATGATCCAGAAGCCTGGAACCAGCCGAGGGAAGAAGGGCCTAGCTCCAGCACGCAGGCACCAGAACCCGCGCCGCCCGCAATTCTGGAAGGAAAAGGCAAAGCACCCCTCCATCCTATCCCCACCCTCATGGCACCCTCCACTGAACCCACTATGCTCACCCCTAGCATCCCCACCAACTTGGAAGTTTCCCAACCTGGTGGCCTGGATGCAATACTTCATCAGTAAAGAAATGACCCAAGGGAAGAGTACAGAAACCATGACCACGGGGCCAAAAAGGCCAGCCGCCCGCAGATGTAGAATCGAGGCAGGACCAGAAGCGTCTGCGTGTGGAGGCCTCAACCACCCCCACCCACGCAACAATGACGCCACTAGCCAGTTACGACGAATATGTTGCCGAGCTGCTCTCCCAAGTAGAGAGGGCGAAGGAGGAAAAAAGAATGGCGGTGGTTGAGTTGGTGGTAGAGAAAGAGTCAGTGGCGGCCTTCCAACTGGAGAAAACCTACATCATCGCCATGCAACAATGTCAAATATTTGAACTCAAGCAAGAATTGAAGGTAAAAGAGGACATGGAAGAAAGCTACAAACAATGGCTTGAGGACGAGAATCAAGAGCTTGTGCAAATGCAGCGGGAATACAAGCTCCTCCTGATGCAACATAAGGAAGTGGAGGCAAAAACCGCCACCATTGAGCAGATGATGGAGGAACTAAATGCCAAAGAAGAGGAGAGAAGACAAGAGAGGGAGCAACAACAAAAAGAGATCGATCAACTACACCTCGGGAGGAAAGAGCAATATAACATGAGCAAAGAACTCAAAGCCTAGGAGTAGAAGCTCGTAACCCTAGCACAAAATCAAGGGGAGAGCATGGAAGGAATGAGAAAAAGGGCTGAGGAATGGACCATGTAGAACGAGAAACGGGTAAAGGCATTGGCGTGGCACCTCGCCTTGGTGGAGAAAGAAAAAATCTTGGCAGAAAGCAAAACGGACACCTCCCAGATAGCCTTCACTGCCCAACACAACAGACCTTCCTCAACACACTACTGGACACAACCCGCTGGAGGGACATGAGTCGTTGGAGGTGGTGTAGAAGAAACTGAGCATCATACGCAGAGCCCTACATGCGGGGCTACAGATGCCACCCCAACCTACGGAGGTTAGGCTGGGCTTAGAAGAACAAGGAAAGTACCTGCTATTGGCCAGCCTAACCCCCCAGGAGGCAGATGCACTCGGCTTTGATGAAGGGGCGCAGCTAGATGACTGACAGGGGGAGGACACTGACATTGAATTCATCATAAAAAGAACCAGCAAAGAAATAATCCCACAACCCCCCTTGCTGCACGATCAGGAATAGCAACAATTGGACCTACCCCCGGACAGACAAACCACGCTCAAGGAGCGACGGAGAAAACTAGTGGAAGAATCCAAAGGCAGATGCAAGCCAAACCAGTCGTGCGGCCATCCGCATCCCTCCCACCATGCCCTGATGACCTCTCAATGCAATTCCACGCGGAGCTGGTGATCTGGGAATGGCAGGAAATCGAAAAGGGCCCTTTTTCTTTCAATTTCCTTATGCCTAATAGCCTGAGAAGGATCCTACCGATTAAAGTAATGGAGGAGGTAATCACAGCTGGCAGCCAACTGGGCCAAAAATGGCTTGAATACAAGGCAAAGACCCCCACTCTGTGGGGCACAGAGGAAGCAGAGTTTTGGCAAGACAAAGTGTTCGAGGTGCCACACACTCTAAGGGGTTACAACTGCCAACCTCTCTGGAGAAGGCGAATATGCGATATTAACATGCTCACTTGGATGGCATTTTGCAACACCCTACCCTACGAGAGGAACGGCCCCATATTCATGGCGTATCCTCATAGGATAGGCGTGGTTTTTGTCCTTTGAGAATGCCCTCCTTTTTGATTTAGGAAGCCTAACTCCAATTCCACCTCCTTTGAGAATGCCCTCCTTTTTGATTTAGGAAGCCTAATTGACTCCATGACGTGCTTCCTCACAGACTTCTCCTCTTGTCCAGATCCCACCTTTATAACTACATGCAATTACCTTAGGCGTCTTAAGCTATTACTCAAGCAAGATCCGACACCGCGGGAGAATGGCTTGGCTCCCCTCTTTTTTGATCCCAATGCTATTGATAGCTGCACTATGGCACGCTTAATGATGAGAGCTAGCCTACTCCTCTCCTTTTTCCTAGCTCTCCTGGAGGACATGAGTGATAACCAATTTACTAGGTGTAATCACCCCTTTCTCTCCACCACCTCTCTCCACGTCCGCATGAACCTAAAAGGGTATATGCAAAGCCACCAATTTTTGTGCAAATCCATCCGCCCTCCTTCCCCCCCTCATTTAGATGAAGAGGATTAGGCTGGGATGTCATTCATTCCACTACTGTAATTTTAAAAAAAGAAAAAAAAGAAGAAAACAATAGCCATAAAAACACTGATCGGGCAACATCACCCACTTACGGAACCACTTACCACCACATAAAGCAAGATCAGTGCACCTAGGGGTTCTTAAGCTAGGCGTGTCTGGTGGCTTTGGTCGGCCGGCTCCACTCCCAACCCCCTAGCCCTTTTTGCTCCCCCACTTTACGCTTAGGGCACATCAAGGGCAGGACATACCTAGGGAGGTAACACTCACCTATGGTTAGACCTGTCACCCTAAGCCACTTGCACCGCATCCCCCTTGGCACAAATGGGGTCCTCAAGTGTGGGATATCGCCTAGGCTCTCGTGTGCGGTTAGGCCCACCTTCCCATTCCACTAGTAGGAGCACAATGCACTAACACAATGAGGTAAGCACTCCCCTTAGGAACATCACCGCATCTTCTCCTTCCAAACATCAGAGAGCAACAAACCACCGACTTCGGAGGCCCCGTCAACCACGCAATGCCCATTTGGCTCCTCCGACAAAAAATTTCATAGCTCCTACAAACACCTAAGTCTCCAAGTGGCCCTCACCATTCCACCACTTGGCCAATTGCCTGCCAACCTACAACAACACAGAAGTGCCATGGGACTAGCACCTGTTTAGGAGGGAGGTAATGTTAACCCCAAGCTGAGATGGCAGAAAAAGGAAGAAAAAATCAGAAAAAAACATGGAAAAAGAGCAAAGACACGCATGCGACCTCCAAAACCAATCCGGGGCAAAAAGCGCAATTTTAAATGAAGGGCGCCTCAAAAAACTTGGAAAACTCTTGTAAAAGAGCGCCAGGCTCCCTCCTGTGCCAATTGTAAAATACTAGACGGGTGTAGGCTAGAGGCATAAGGCTAGAAGAGGGAAATGGAAAAAAGACCTTGCCACAAGGGCCGGTCATGTAAAAAAGGGATGGGTACTATTATCGTGTTTTCGACCGTGGTTCCACAGCACAAAGGAGCGAAAAATGGAAAGAAGAGAAAATAGCAAAAAGGCGTAGGATAAAAACAGAAAAAGGCACCTTGACCGGCAACCAATCCCTGAAAAATTCAAAGGATCGGACACAACCCACAAGAAGCTTCGGTGTCGGGCCAAGGCAACGAAAGAGGAAGAGGCGCACCATTAAAATGCAGAAGCACCCTCGAATCTGTGTAAAAGAGTGCCAGGCTCGCTACTGTGCAAAGTGTAGACATTAGTTGGGAATAGGATAAATTAGAATGGTGGGAAATGGGAAAAAGGGTTTAGGCTATGGCCGGCCATGTAAAAGAGGAATGACCGCCCAAAAAGGATTTAGGGCTTTGTATATAAAGCTGAAAAAAGAGAATGAGAAGCTCATTCTTTGGTGTGTGGCAAAAGGAGTCTTCTTCTTCCTCTCTTCTTCTCTCCTCCTTGCTTGTGTGTGCTCTTGAGAGAGGGAGTGTGAGAGTGTGAGGGAGTGAGTGTGTGTGAGAGTGAGGGATCAAGAGGGTGAAGCTCTTCACCATCTCCTCTCCTCTTCTTCTCTTCTCTTCTCTCTTTTTCTCTTGTGCGCAGGGCTATGGAGGATGGAGCTTGGAGATGGAAGAGGCTTGAGGATACTTGAGCTAGCATCAAGAGTCGTGGAGCTACCGGAGTGCAAGAGAGAGGAGGGTACTCAATTGGGCATCAAGGTAAACTCACAATACTCGTAGGATCGACGGCGCGTCGGCTAGGTGAGAGATAGCCATTAGAGCTCGCTTGGAATGCTTGAAACGATAAGCGGTCCATGGGTCTTGGCGGTTGAGCGAAAGCTCCCACATTTTGGTTCCGTTGCTGGGACCAACGGATTTAAGCTTGAGCACTTGCACGCCTCATATCGAGCATCGAAGTAGGGTATTCATCCCCGAAACGGAGCTTGAGATAGGTAGGAAGTTGGGTGTTTTTGATCTTCAGAACATGTAAGTATTTTGGGATATTCTGGTTGTTTGATGATTGGAAAACATGGAGAAATTAGTTCAGTGTTTTGCTTTTGATTTATGTTGTGTTTAGGGTAGGTTAACAATAGGAAATCACACTCGAGAGGCAGAGGGTTGCTACTGTGAAACAGGGAGAAAATTGGAGAAAACACGGAAAAAATGGAGGAAATGCGCATGTAAATGTGTAGGAAATGCTAGGAGAGTGATCTATAGTGTTCAGGGAATGACCAGCAGGGTATAAGTTCTGGAAGGGCAAGAGAATCCCCATTTGCAACCAGCTGAGAGTGAGAGAGAGAGAGAGAGAGAGAGAGAGAGAGCTTGGCGACCATTCGATCGACCAAGGCACGGAGTGACATTGCATTCGGCGATCCCGAGGTACACAGATCTCTCCCTCACCACTCCAACTCCATTGCTAGTGAATTTCATGGTCAATAGTAATAGATATCTGGAGATCTTTGGGCGAATCCGTGCTCGCAAGTTCGTCAAGCCGGCGGAATCGGATGTTCGACTCAGTGTCCAATTCCCAGAATCGGACACTCGGACAACCATCTGATCGGACCACCCTGTCCGATTCGGACACTCGGACAACTCGTCTGATCGGACCACTTCGTCCGATTCGGACACTTGGAGACTCGGATGCTCAAACTCGGACTCACCCTGTCCGATCGGACGAATTAGGACATGTCAATCGGACCACCTGCCCCGGTCCGAGTCCCAGAATCGGACCCGCTACTACTAAAATTGGACATTCGGACAAGCCCGTCCAATTTTAGAAGTCGGACCACCCTGTCTGATCGAACCATTCGGACGAATCAGACCACCCAAAATTAGACCCAGCTCAGAATCGGACCACCCTTGTCCGATTCATTGAACACTGTCATGAAGGAAAATACAACATTAATATTTGCACCTTGGATTAATTCCATCCTTTGTAAATTTAGCTTTAGCCTATATGTACATGTGTGAACAGCCCTTAAGTTTGGAAGAGGGTTAGAATAAAAGGGACTAGAGGCCAAAGGCAAGACATCTTTTGATCATTCAATAATCTTGGCTTTACCATTTTCTTGGAGTTAGCTTCTTTCTAGCCTATGAAGCCCTCAGCCATGGCCGTCATGTATTCTGGAATCTCCAACCATTAATACATGATGAGGATGTCTTGGTGCAATAGATTTGTTAATTCTTTGTTGTAGCTTAGTTAATTTTCAATTTCAGTTAGATTTCATTCCATGGTTGGTTGCTTTCATTACATTGGTATCAGAGCAGTAGCTTAGATCCTTGCAGAAGTCATTTTCAAGTACTAGATTCAGTTTCCTAGGCTAGAGAGAGCAAACCATAGTTAGGAATTTGAGTGACAGGACTTGATAGGACATGAAGATTTCAAACCGGAGTTATATGTGAAGGTCTACTACAAACAAGGATGAAGATGGTGATTCTTGGCCTTACCAAGGGAAGAAATGGAAGGCTCCAGCCAAAATAGCAGGACGTGATCAAGATTGAGCCAAAATTTGGGGTAAGTGTACAAACAAATGGTTACAGGACATTTTAACTGTGGTTACTTTTGAGAAGGAAGGGTTTCTTCTTCCCTTTCCTCATTTCTTCAAGCTTTCCACAAGAATCCATGGCCAAGACCACATCAGATCTTCTCCTTCTCACTTCTATCATGAGAATGGGTTGGATGACCTCTTCCCCTGCCTCAAGAGCTTCAAGAGGAGTAGCTTATGTAGCTACTTAGCACCATTGCTGATTTCCAGGACGTGAGTATGCACTAACGCTGTTTGCGCCATCTGAACATACTCCTATACTGCATGAGAAATTCAGATTGATGACCTTCTTGATGCATTGCTATTGATCTTCCAACCTTGGACAAGAGATATCTCACCAATTTCTTCAAGATCCTTATCAGTTTGGAGTGTTCCCTCTTCTTCAAAACCCTGGTTATGGAGTTTTATGACAGTTCTGGACAGCACTCAAATTTTTTCAGATTTCTTCATCAAGATCAAAGGGTTTTTGTTCTATTATACTCCCTGAAGCCTCTACATACATCCTAGTATCAACATTGACTGATCTTGAAGCTTGAAGCTTTGTTGGAGCTTGGATATGGAGATTGCAAACTCTATGTGTAACAGTTTGGGACAGCATTAAAGATTCCTGAAATTTTTAAAGCAATTCATGGGGCTTTTGTGGGCAAAGCATCTCTGAAGCTTCCTCAACCATTCCCCCTCAAGAATCCATCAACATTGGACCGACATTGAAGTGATTGAAGCCAATGGAGGTCTAGGTGTTCAATGGATAGCCTGAAGCTTTTATGCCATTAAATTTTGGCATTCCCTCTCAAATTTTGGGATCTCTTGGACACATTGAAGCCCTCTCTAATACCTATTGCAACCTACTTCAAGTAGAGAAGGTAATTGGTCTTCATCAACCCACATTTGGAGCATTTATGGAGTCATGGAGCTTTCATGGGATTAATGGAGCTGAAGCTTATCAAGGAAGGGATTATCCTTGAATATTGAAGATCTCTTGGACTGATTTTAGTTGGATTATCAAGCTCAGCCCACCTATGTCAAGCATTATGGATTGAAGGTCATTCCATCAACAATGCTCTTCTCCAATCAATCAAATGAGGTACTCTAATCACTCTTAATTTCTCTTTACATCCAATTGTTGCTGATCTCATTTCCAATTGCTGAAGAGAAATAAGAGGATTAAATGAAGCTTTCATTCATAGCCTAATGCATTACATGAAGCCTATAGGTTATCTCAGTCATTGTCTTTACTAAACCTCTTCAATTTACTGAAATGGCCATCTCTAAATGTCTCAAACTCTTCCATAATGAATGAGCATTACCCATCTACTTCCATTCATTGAAATTAGTAATTTCTTGAGCTTCATTACTCAATCTTTTATTGCCTAACCCTGACATGAAATTGATTGCCTATTTTGCCTCTTGATCATAAGAAAATCATTACCCAATTGGTAAGTGAGAAAAACTTTGTAAGCAGTGAGTCACTGCTGAGGTAAATACCTCTCCACTTCTCATTTACATTTCAGCCTTTTCAATTTCAATCTTGCATATCATGAAAAAGGGCAAATGAAAGGCAATTGTATTTCCTTCCTATTCCATGCATATCATACTGATTTTTAGAGCTAGAATTCACTTGCCATGTACTTGCCCACGAGGAAAAAGTGGATGCCGGGCGAGTCGGTAGGACAATAGTGAGGTGACCCTCCCCTACCGACGAGGACCCTGAAGGGGAGCGCAACCCGGCCCGAGAGGGAACTTTGCAAACCCCTCGGGTCTCGGATCCCACGTATTTTCAAGTTTAGGTGCAGGTACAAATCTCAAAGGCATTTGAAATCAGCCTACAGCATGAGTTATGGACAGTGAGTTCTTGTGATATTGGCAAATGTATGGTATGGAAAATGTATGAAGACATATGGCTACAGTAAAATGTATACATCCTATGGTAAAGACACTATGGTTCAGTCTGAAAGATTGGAACAGAGTATGTATACATACCCTCATTAAAGATTGCAGTCTACTTTGAGTCAGACAGCCATTTTACTGGTTACTGAGGTCATTTTCAGTATGGGTAGACGTATGAGACTCTCCTACAAGGTTATGAAGTTGGTACATGCTGGGTATTGATGGTACAAGCCATTAATTGACTAGAACAGGGTATTCACTACCTGCAGGAATTTTCAGACAGCAACAGAAAATCCCTTACAGAAATTTCTGTACTCATCCATTTTCTGCATTTGATAGATCATTGGATAGAGGGCTCTTCAAGCTTTGAACAGAGCCAGAGACCTCGTAATTTGGAGCTCTAGAAGTAAAGATAATCAAGTTTTTCTACTACAGAAATTCAGGACAGAAATCAACCCATGGCTAGAAATAAGAAGAGAGACCCTGTTTTGGATACTATCAATGAAGAATTGAAGGAATATCAGCAGGATAGGGATGAACATCAACAGGAAAGGGGTGAACATCATGACACTTCTCAAGATGCCATTTATCGAATGCATTATGAGAACGATGAGGTCGATGCAAGCTCCACTCACTCCCCTACCAATCAACCCATAGAGACGTCTCATATCTCAATGAATTCAAACAGTTTTAAGCAATTGTCAAATGACATAAAGGATATGAAATCAGGTTTCGAGGGTATGAGGTTGGGTATTGACAAGCTTGTAGCACTTCTTGGTGAGAAAATGTTGCCTACAGCTGGTCTTAATATCCCACACCCGCATAGGGCTGAAGAACCACCTAAACCACTTACTCCTAAGGTGGTAGGTCAATTTGAAGTTGGAGAATCATCTAAAGCTAAGGATTTTGCTCATCCCACTTCACTTCAGCCACAATTCCATCAACAAAAGGGTCACTTTCAGCCACATGGGCAGGATCTTCAAGAAAGAGTGCAAACAAACTCAAAGCATGATGAAGACATCCATGGGTGCAACTCTTTCTACAAGCAATTTTACCCTCAAGCAAATGTTGGTGGTTATGAGCAAGTCCATATTAATTCAACCCCAAACTCTTATGGGCAGCCACATGGACATGTGAATTCAGCCCCAAATGCTTTTGGACAGCCACAACATAATTTCTCTCCTCAAGTGCAGGCCAATAGGCCAAGTCCCATGTCAAATCATGGTTGGAATCAGCAAAATAATGGACAGCAACCACCTTTCAATTCACCGATGCATGGACAACCTCCCAATGTGAGCAACACATACTTTCATCCTCAAGGACATTGTTTCCAGCCACAAAGTCATGGTATGCATTATGGACAGCAAACTCCTTATGCACAAGGGCATGGAAATAATGAATATCCTAGGCAAGGACCTTTTGGCAATTCTTTTGGGCCACAAAACCATAGTGGGCAGCAGCACCCTAATGGACAACCTCCTCAATACGAGAGAGAGTACAAGGAGAAAATAATTATCTCAAACTTCAAGGGAGAGAATCCTTCACCCACGGAGTTGGAGGAGTGGTTTGACAAGTTAGAGATGTATTTTTCTCTTTACCCAAGGCCCGAGAATGCCAAAGTAAAATTCGCAGCCCTTCATCTAGAAGGCTATGCTCACACTTGGTGGAGATATATGGCGAGGATGGGACATGACTTCTTGTCTTGGGATGCATTGAAAAATGGTATGATTGAAGTCTTTGTTTCCCCTATTGAAAAAGAGCGGTTAGAGAAAAAGTGGTATGCTCTTGAGCAACGTGGTCTCTCGGTTAGAGAGTACTCAAATCAGCTTTTGAACCTCTCGATGTATGTTCATGGGGTCTCCGATAGTGCCAAGTTGAATAAATACATATTTGGTTTGGAACCTATTCTTTCTTCTGAAGTTGGAGCCATGAATCCTACATCCCTACAAGCTGCCATTCAATTGGCTGAACGTTATGGGCAGAAATACAAGGGTTTTCAGCCAAAAACAGGGCATTCTTTTCAGCCTACGCAGTTCTCAAGGACATCAGGCCATTATGGGCATGCTAAAACTGATTTTCAGCATATTGGGAAGCCATCAAATACTTACAGCAATACCTACAGCAAGATACCCACTTTTCCTACTGTGTTTGGGTCAAAACAAAGCAGTAATTTCAGACCTAATGCTGAAAATAGATTTGATGGAAAAAGGACTGATATAAATGCCAAAACTTCAGTCCCTACTCAAGGCAAACATGTATCGAATGATAAGCTCAAAGATATGTATGCTAAAGGTCTATGCTACAAATGTGGAGAGAAATGGTCACCCGATCATAAGTCCAAATGCAAGGCCAAAAATATGAAGATTAGCATGATCATTGAGGATGATTCTGATGGTGAATCTATTGAAGGAAGCTTGGCTCAGCTTGATGTCACAACAACTCAAGAAGAGGCGCATGAAAATGAAGAGAATGGCCATGAAGAGTTCTATGATCCGATGGATGGGTTTCCTTTCGACCCGGGTGGTCATTATTTGGATGATTCATGGACTGAATTACATCCATCGCTATGTGCCATATCAAGTGATGCATGGAGTGGTTCAAGAGGGGATAATACCCTACGCCTTAAAGGTCAAATCAAGGGAAGGACCGCTCATATACTCATAGATACGGGAAGTACACATAGCTTCATTAATGCTAAGTCACTCAATGGGCTGAAATTGAATACGCATGAAATGCCTACGTCACTCAAAATCCAAGTGGCAAATGGAAATTTTGAGATGAGCAATCAATGCTGTCCAAATGTACCTATCACCTTTTCTCCATTGTGCACTACATCAGTGAGTCTAATTGCATTAGAAATGGGTCCCATTGATATAATACTTGGCTGTAACTGGCTGAAATCTTTGGGCAGATTTACTATGGATCTCAACAACATGGAAATGGAGTTTAAATGGTGTGGACAACAAGTAACACTACATGGAGCTGAAAAGAAAAGAATGGAGATGATCAGTCCCAAGAAGGTTAAGAAAGAGATAAATGCAAAGGCATGTATGTTCACCATTCTTCTTTCCAAGATTGAAGAGGATCAGCCCTCTTCTCCTACCAACAATATGGACCCATGTCTTTGTAATTTGCTGAAAGAATATGATGATATTTTCCAGCCACCTACCTCTCTTCCTCCCAAAAGAGAAGTGGATCATCCCATTGACTTACTGCTGTAACGTGTCCACTAACATCCTCTAGGACACGTCTTAGCAGTCCATCGGAAAGGTTGTCTAGAAGACTCCACCCGGCACTCCCATGGAATGTTGCGGGTTTTGTAATCTAGGACTTTCCGCGTCTGCCCCGTAACGGAAGTGTCCTGGGCACTTTCCACTTAGGATCGAACGGAATTGTTTGGTCGTTTGCTAACAGCGACTAGCGTCAGACCCGATCGAACTACTTTACGAAGAACGCTCGGTCTGAAGCAAATTCATGCTGCACTTGGTTCAAGGAGAATAGGAAACGAGAGGGATGCAAGGCTCGACCTCTCTGCCAAAAGGCATAGTCCCATTCCGTTCCCCTAAAACAGCCTGAATCGGGTAATCGGTACTTCCAAGTCATTGTTTTCCTTGCTTGCTTTGGTGATGACGATCATCCTCTGTCCATCGAAGATCTTGAGAAAAGTTCCCGGCTAACCGGGACCACCCATCCATAGGACAGACCTATGGTCTATCCTCCGCACTTTTCTCAGTTTGTTTTAGTTATGTAATTACCTACCACATTAGTTTGACACATACGAACAGCTTCCTTGATTAACCTTGTTAAGCACTGGTTCCTTCACGTAATCTTATCACAGGACATAAAGGAAACAATGCCAAACAACTCCTTTATTATCATTATATCCTTTTATCTTTGGAATACAAGGAGTTTCCGCCCGTAGGCGTATTCATAAACCGCCCGAAGGCTATCCAGTAATCCTTCCTGTGATTACTATCCCAAGTTTCCGCCCGTAGACTAGTATGCGGGCCTCGAGATCCAATCCCGAGTCACGTTAGTCTCTTGTGCAGGACCCGGAAGGCGAGGGATTTACAGCCAGAGCCCCCCCTGGCACCCAAGCGTCCTCCTGCTCCAAGCAGAACTCAACGGAGAGACCTCTCACGGCGGGTTCGGTCCACGTTCCCGGCGCGGTTCACAACCCCCTTGGTTAGGGTTAGGCAGGCAGTCGGGGGTAACTGAAGCTGCCTCTCCCTTTAGGACTTTCACCTGAAGTGTTTAAATATGTTTTCCTCCTTTAGTTCATTGAGCAAACAATGCAAACAGTGCTTTTCTAGCTGTCACAAGCACAATCAAATTCAAATGGCCGGTTGGCTGGCAAACTGTCAAGGAGTAACTCCTTATCTCCGAATGCGACCCGCATTCGATCCGGAATCCATTGCAACTTAGCAAGATTCCCATCATCCTTGGGTTAGAATCATACCCTTTTAAAACATTAGGTTTACTTTGGCAGGATCCAACGACCATGTCGCTTTAGATTATTGTCGGTCAACTGCTTCAAGGCAATTTACTTAACTTTCCTTTTCCTTTGGCAACTTTTCCCAAGGAAAGTGAATAACAGGATGATTACTCATCCTCAATAATTTAACTCCCTTCGATAACTTGTCAACCCCATTTCGAGAGATGACAATACTCTTTGCGAACAAATTCCAAGACAATGTTGCGGCTTGTGCGCAAGTAATGCATCTATTCTATGGAATCCTCCTATCCATTCCTTAGTGTTCCGACCGCGGGTTTTTAACCCTACCCGAGTAACGGGATTTTAGGTATTCTTCAAGTCATTACAATTAGGTTTGGGTCATGATACTAGAATGCACAACTCCGTCGGAGTTCCATCATGATCCTTAGGTTCACAGTTTTTGTCTTAAGCGATATCGAATTATCCTCGCACTAAATCCTAGTTATCTCTTAGGAATCCTATGTTTATACGATTCCTTGTGGTTCATATTACTTAGCCAATTCAACTATGCCTGTTTGTGACAAGGATGATCCTTCTAGGGTGATAAACCAAATCTATGGAATCGAATTTGCGTAAACAAGCGATTGATTGCCGTTTTCTTGGTGAGGTAAATTACTTACTAATATGTACGCTAACTTTCCTAATTAATCCAGCCTACTACTTTATAGTTTATCCTTTGGCATCCCATGCATTTACACCTAGTTACGACTCTTTAATGATTAATCCTTTTCTCATGAAGACTACGCAATTTCATAACATTCTCCTAGTCGCTAAGTCGTGATGATACTCAAGCGAAAACTAGTGTTGCTCTATTCCATCATATAGCTATGTTGCAAGTCATACGTTCGTTTTTTAGTGCCCTATTAGTTCTTTCCGAATGAAATCTTATGGTGCTAGACTTTCCCTATGAAATCATAATGTGCACATACGCTTAATTCATCATATCTAGGATGGTAACTAATGCACATATAAACTTCGTCTTCTTGCTTAGGATTACCTTTAAAAATACCATCTACATGCACCTAATTCCCTAACCGTTCAATCTTTCATAATGCTCAAAAAGATGCATTTCTTTCAATGCTTTTAATTTAAATGTAACTTGAATTTCCCTTCCTAAGCGCGCCTAATCATTTCCTTATGCGGAATTTAACACGGAAGAACCTGGACTTGTGGTGTCGGGGTGATGTCCACTTGCACGTTTGGAGTCGAACCTCCCGCGGCTGCCTCTTGGGATCTTTTAGGAGCCATCGTAGTCGTAAATTCGACTTACGATCCGCCTTTGTGCTCGTATGCGGATGGTTTCCTCTTCGGAGTAGAACTTCGACTAAGGCTTCGGATTCTCCACGAATTCGAATCGGCGCGGTAATTGGACTACTTGCGATTTTAACAATCTCGTCCGAAGTCTGGTCCTTGAGAGGTCTTTATGGCCTCACCGTCTCATTCTTCGGAGTCCCGGTCTTTAAGGGATGTTTGGGAAATACGCCGTGGGAAGGCCTTTTGGGCCAAGGGTGGAAAAAATGGCCTTAAAGTTGGTGGCAAGGGATAGGTGGTTGGGGGGTCGTGGGAAAGGCCTTTAGGGAGGCCCCTATGGAAGCTTCCAAAGAAGCTTCCAAAAGGCTTCTGGCACGTGGTGCAGGCCGTGGAGGCGTGTCGACGGCTGGCGGCCTGGCGAGGTGGTCAGCGCGGACCGGGGGGGGCGGAGCTGGACGGCAGCAGCTGACGGCGGGCTGGGCGGCAGCGTGGCGATGGTGTGGTAGCCGTGGCGAGGCGGCAGCAGCACGGCAGGCAGGAGGACGGCAACACGGCGGCTGGAGGGTAGCACACGGCGGTGATTGGCAGCAACACGGCCTCGCAGACTCCCCCTTCTCTCTCCCCTTCCCACACGACTTCCACCTCTTCCCTCTGTGTGTGTCCGTCCACACACTCCCCATCAAGGGGGTGTTTTTATAGCTAGTGGGGGTGGGGAAGGGGTCTCCCCCCCACGTGGGGGAAGCTGCCCATGCAACCCCCACTTTCCCATCCCCCTCCCATACACTCCCTTTCCTCCAGCCATGCATCGGCTGGGGGAAAGGATAAACATAAAAAAAATTTGCCTTTAATTAATTGAATTTTCCCCTCTCAAGAGGGTGTTCCCGTGCGGTTAGCGGTTTTTATCCCCCGGTTCAATTTACCACTTGCAGAGGCCCTATTTCTATCGTGCGGCTCACACATTACGCGGCCAATAATCCAAATGCGAGGAATACCCTTTGCACAGGGTTTGCACAGCGTGTGGGAAGTGATATGATCACGTGGAAATATTACATTCTCTCCCCCTTAGAAGAATCGAGATGTCCTCATCTCGAGATAAACTGGGGATATTGAAGATTGAGAAAGCTTTCATCCATCCAGGTAGCATCCTCTTCGGGGTAATCTTTCCACTGGATGAGGCATTCTCTCAAGGTTCTAGATCTCAACTGTCTCTCCCTGACATCTAAAATCTTTTCCGGCCTTAGTTCAAGGATTCCTTGACTAGGCATTACAATTTGTTGGTCATCAAGTACATGATTTGGGTTGGGTACATACTTTTTCAAAAGACTAATATGGAATACATTATGGACTTTTAGGTTGTCAGGGAGTTGAAATTTATAAGCATTGGGTCCTAGGCACTTGAGGATTTTATATGGTCCACAGTACCTTGGACTTAGCTTCTTGCATTTACCTAGAGATAAAGAACTCTTCTTGGGGCGTACACGAATGAAGACCATGTCTCCTTCTTCGAAAATCCTCTCTTGGCGCTTCAAATCTGCATATGCCTTTTGTCTATCTTTGGCTGCTTGTATGTCTTGTCTTATTGACCTTATTTGGTCATCCATGTCCTCCAACATTTGTCTTGAGGCTTCCACTCTCAGGGTAGGATCGGAAAAATTTAGAGGACTTCGACAATCATGACCATACAATGCCTGGAAAGGAGTCATTTGAATGCTCTGCTGATAAGAGGCATTGTAGGCAAATTCTACTAATGGTATGTATTGAACCCACCTCTTTGGCTCTCGACAGTAGTAAGCCCTAAGAATATCCTCAATGATTTGATTTACCCGCTCTGTTTGTCCATCTGTTTGGGGATGGTAGGCAGTGCTAAAACAGAGTTGGGTCCCAATAGCTTCAAAGATAGCTTTCCAAAAGTGAGAAGTGAAAAGAGAATCTCGATCGCTAATGATCCTTCTAGGTAGCCCATGTAGCTTGAATATTTCCTTGATAAACACCCTTGCGATATCGGAAGCTTTATAATTTGTCTTCACTGGGATCAGGTGTGCAACCTTAGTAAGCATGTCAACTACAACCATAATGGAGTTGTATCCTCCTTGGACTTGAGGTAAACCCACCACAAAATCCATACTGATGAATTCCCATTTCATTTGGGGAATGTCAAGTGGTTGCAATCTCCCTGGCATCATGACATGTTCAGCCTTGATGCGTTGGCAAGACAAACATTCGGTGACATATTTGAGGATGTCACCTTTGAGTCTCTCCCAATAATAGCTTTTCCTGACTGCATTAAGAGTCTTTGCATAGCTGGGATGTCCGGCGAAAGGGGAATCATGAGCTTCCCATAATATCTTCTTCTTAAGTGACTGGCTTGCTGGTATACATAGCCTTGTTCTATAGTAAATAAGTCCATTGTCAACAAAAAATTCATGATACTTTGCCTGCAACTTCGGATTCTGATCCTTGGCAGATATTTCTTTTATCATTGTTTGGTAGGCTAAGTCATGGCATGCATCCTCTCTAGCTAGTTCGAGTATAGGGTTGCTTGGCATAGATACCTTCGTAGCTAGGGATCTGGCCGTTGATGGATTCTGCAAGATTAGAGAGTTTAGGAATGCCTTGCGACTAAGTGCGTCGGCAACCACATTCTCCTTTCCTGGTCGATACTTGATTTCAAAGTCATATTCCTCCAATACTTCAATCCATCGACGTTGCCTCATGTTGAGCTCATTCTGGGTAAAAATCCATTTGAGACTCTTATGATCGGTTACTAGAGTGAACTTGTTTCCCAACAAGTAGTGTCTCCAAAGCTTTAGAGCATGGATGACAGCTAATAACTCCAGATCATGAGTAGCATAATTCCTTTCGTGACTCTTCAATTTCCTTGAGGAATATGCTACTGGATGACCTTCCTGCATAAGAACACAACCCAATGCAAGGATGCTAGCATCAGTTACTACCTCGAACTCCTTACTGAGATCAGGAAGTTTCAGAATAGGTGCTGATACCAAACATTGCTTCAATTGGTCGAAGCTATTTTGCTCGGGAGTTGACCATGTAATAGAAGTCTGCTTCTTTAATAAGTCAGTAAGAGGTGCTGCAATCAAAGCATAGTTTTTGATAAAGATCCTATACCATCCTGTCAAGCCAAGAAAACTCCTTATCTCTTTGACAGATACTGGTATTGGCCATTCAAGCACATCTCTGACTTTGGCTGGATCCACTGATATTCCTTCTGACGATACTATGAATCCTAGATATTCAATCTGATGTTTGAAGAATGCACACTTCTTCATTTTTGCATACAGCTTATGAGACCGCATTGTCTCCAACACAATCCGTAGTTGGGGTTCATGATCTTCTTCCTGTTTAGAATAAACTAAAAGATCGTCGAAGAAGACAAGCACAAAATCATCAAGATATGGCCTGAAAATATCCTGCATTAACCTGTTGAAGGTGGCAGGTGCATTTGTAAGGCCGAATGACATAACCAAGAATTCAAAGTGCCCATATCTTGTATTGAAGGCTGTTTTTGGAATATCCTCATCCTTGATCCTGATTTGATAGTAGCCTGATCTGAGATCAATTTTGGAGAAGATCTTTGCACCTTGAAGGCGATCAAGAAGCTCGTCTATTCTAGGAATAGGGTACTTGTTCTTGACTGTTGATTGATTCAATCCACGGTAATCAATACATAGTCGAAGTGTCCCATCTTTCTTTTTCTGGAATAGAACTGGAGCTCCCCATGGCGAATTGCTTGGTCTGATGTAGCCTTGGTCTAACAGTTGCTTGAGTTGCTCCTTCAACTCAATAGCCTCTGGAATGGACATTCTATAAGGTCTCTTTGCAATTGGCGCAGCTTCGGGCATTAGCCTTATCTCATGATCAACTTCTCTTGGCGGTGGAAGTTCAGTTAATTCCTCTGGGAACACATCAGCGTATTCCTTTAGCCAAGAGGGTCCCTCATGAGCCTCTTGCTTTTGATCTAACTTGTTAAGTTTGATCAAGTACACGGGTAATCCTTTCCTAACCCCTTTTATGATCCGCGATATCTTGGCTAACTGGAGTCTCGGCACTCCTGCCTCACCTTGAGTTGTGACAAACTCCCTTTCAGAGTTTCGAAAGGAAACTTGACCCTTTCCACAGTGGATGTGAGCGTCGTTAGGCTTAAGCCAATCCATTCCGAGTAGGCACTCATGGATACCCAAATTCATGACTCTGAATTTGACCGAGGTCTTCTTTCCTCCCAGATAGAATTCCTCCTTAGCAGTTTGCCTAGCACAAGTTACCTCACGACCATTTGCCAATTCCACAAGTAGGGTAGGTGCTTCTACTGTGGCTATTCCTAATCTCCTAGCACAGGCTGGTGAGATAAAAGAATGGGTACTACCACAATCAATCAAGGTTTTGAACCCTTTACCTTGATATTCCGACGGCGTTTGAATTACCGAGAACTGGCGGTTTGGACCCTTCCTGTGTAAAGCGGCATGGACGGTTGCTCTTTCGAATTCCGCTTCCATAGTCGGGTCTTCCTCTTCTTCTGCATTACATCTTTGCCTATGGGTGATGCAGGCAGCTCTTCCTCTACCACGGTTGGCGGTTCCCCCTCCGCGGCCAACACCTTGATGGTGTCCCTCGCTAAGCTTGGGACATTCCCTTCTGTAGTGACCGAGTTCATTGCAGTGGAAACATCGGATGTTTCGGCCATTACCGTGAGTAGGAACAAAGTTGTTGACGTTATTTGTCCTTGCTTTCTTCCTTTGTCCCTGATTGTGGCCTTGAACTCTCTTAACCTGAGGTCTGAATGCTCCTCTGCTTGGATTGCTATAAGTCCAACTCTTGATACTCCTTGGTTTAGCTTGCACTTCCTGAATTATAGGTGCTGCTCGAATGAGTGCATCCTGAAGATCTGATGGTCTCATAGATTCGAGACGAGTATTTACAGGTGGATTTAAGCCTGCGCAAAATTTGGACACCTGCTGTGTCGTGTCCATTCGTGGCGCATACTTCAAGAGTGAGACAAACTTAGAGTAGTATGCGTCAAGCGTGAGTCCTAACTGTTTTAGCTCATAGAACTCATTCATTTTCTGTGTACGATATGCGGGTGGCAAATATCTCCCTTGCACGGCTTGCTTTAACTTCTCCCAGGTAACGGACCCCTCTGAAATCCCTTGATCCCTGCACCATTGCTTCCACCATAGTCTGGCTTCACCGGTGAGTTTCAATTTGGCGAGCATGGCCTGATTGGTAGGTGCAGTGCCAGCGGCTTCGAAGTAGTCCTCCATAGATTCAATCCAAATTTCAGCGTCTGATTGGACGAATCTGCCTCTCCCGTCAAACTCGGGTGGCTTAATCTGTTTGAGGAGGAACTTCTTCTCCTGGATCACAGTCGTACTTGCCGTAGGGGACGAATTTGGAACTTGCGCCTGAGTAAAAGTTCTTAACGTTATTACATGATTATCTTATCTTTGTTTCAACTTATTTCGTAGCTCATGAAGCAACTAACTTTTTGCAATAACTTGATGCACAATCGGATAGTGAAAAGAAGTCCTTTATTTATTTATATGGCGTTCTCATACACATCTCAAATGATGATAATTACATTCAATTTGGGGCGAACAACATAGTATTGGATTTGTCTACAGGAACTGTGTAGTAATAGGGTTTTGGGTCATGTATCTTTAGGAATCGATAATTCATCGGAAGTTCGGGATATCCTTCCCGCTGGAAACCATACTTTCCATGACGGCCCAATACCTTAATTCTATCAGCTGGGATTACACGGGTTACTTCTTCATATACATATGAGTTTAGCTCAACTCTACGACCTCGAATATGCAAAGTCGAGTTCACGTGAGCTTCCACGAAAATGAACAGCTTCACGACTTTCAAATCTTCCAACCACTTGATTCTCTTCAAGTTGGTCTGTAGATAGGCGAACCGGTGGGCAGCTATGTAATAGATTCCTAAAGACCCAGTCCATCTTCGCTCTATATATAGAGGTGATGGGTTATAAATCCGCTCCAAGATGTTCATCATCTCAATTCTCTGCCTATAATGCGGAGAATGCATCGCAGTCATGAACATAATCCGGAACACCAAAAATTTGTTCCACGCCTCGTAATTCTGCAAGACAGTATTGAAGATGAGAAAATGTTTGGACAGGAACAAATTCTTTTACTTCACTTCCAATGAAATCTTATGAAAACAATTCCATTATAAGTCGGCTCTGATACCAACTGTAACGTGTCCACTAACATCCTCTAGGACACGTCTTAGCAGTCCATCGGAAAGGTTGTCTAGAAGACTCCACCCGGCACTCCCATGGAATGTTGCGGGTTTTGTAATCTAGGACTTACCGCGTCTGCCCCGTAACGGAAGTGTCCTGGGTGCTTTCCACTTAGGATCGAACGGAATTGTTTGGTCGTTTGCTAACAGCGACTAGCGTCAGACCCGATCGAACTACTTTAGGAAGAACGCTCGGTCTGAAGCGAATTCATGCTGCACTTGGTTCAAGGAGAATAGGAAACGAGAGGGATGCAAGGCTCGACCTCTCTGCCAAAAGGCATAGTCCCATTCCGTTCCCCTAAAACAGCCTGAATCAGGTAATCGGTACTTCCAAGGCATTGTTTTCCTTGCTTGCTTTGGTGATGACGATCATCCTCTGTCCATCGAAGATCTTGAGAAAAGTTCCCGGCTAACCGGGACCACCCATCCGTAGGACAGACCTATGGTCTATCCTCCGCACTTTCCTCAGTTTGTTTTAGTTATGTAATTACCTACCACATTAGTTTGACACATACAAACAGCTTCCTTGATTAACCCTGTTAAGCACTGGTTCCTTCACATAATCTTATCACAGGACATAAAGGAAACAATGCCAAACAACTCCTTTATTATCATTATATCCTTTTATCTTTGGAATACAAGGAGTTTCCGCCCGTAGGCGTATTCATAAACCGCCCGAAGGCTATCCAGTAATCCTTCCTGTGATTACTATCCCAAGTTTCCGCTCGTAGACTAGTATGCGGGCCTCGAGATCCAATCCCGAGTCACGTTAGTCTCTTGTGCAGGACCCGGAAGGCGAGGGATTTACAGCCAGAGCCCCCCCTGGCACCCAGGCGTCCTCCTGCTCCAAGCAGAACTCAACGGAGAGACCTCTCACGGCGGGTTCGGTCCACGTTCCCGGCGCGGTTCACAACCCCCTTGGTTAGGGTTAGGCAGGCAGTCGGGGGTAACTGAAGCTGCCTCTCCCTTCAGGACTTTCACCTGAAGCGTTTAAATATGTTTTCCTCCTTTAGTTCATTGAGCAAACAATGCAAACAGTGCTTTTCTAGCTGTCACAAGCACAATCAAATTCAAATGGCCGGTTGGCTGGCAAACTGTCAAGGAGTAACTCCTTATCTTCGAATGCGACCCGCATTCGATCCGGAATCCATTGCAACTTAGCAAGATTCCCATCATCCTTGGGTTAGAATCATACCCTTTTAAAACATTAGGTTTACTTTGGCAGGATCCAACGACCATGTCGCTTTAGATTATTGTCGGTCAACTGCTTCAAGGCAATTTACTTAACTTTCCTTTTCCTTTGGCAACTTTTCCCAAGGAAAGTGAATAACAGGATGATTACTCATCCTCAATAATTTAACTCCCTTCGATAACTTGTCAACCCCATTTCGAGAGATGACAATACTCTTTGCGAACAAATTCCAAGACAATGTTGCGGCTTGTGCGCAAGTAATGCATCTATTCTATGGAATCCTCCTATCCATTCCTTAGTGTTCCGACCGCGGGTTTTTAACCCTACCCGAGTAACGGGATTTTAGGTATTCTTCAAGTCATTACAATTAGGTTTGGGTCATAATACTAGAATGCACAACTCCGTCGGAGTTCCATCATGATCCTTAGGTTCACAGTTTTTGTCTTAAGCGATATCGAATTATCCTCGCACTAAATCCTAGTTATCTCTTAGGAATCCTATGTTTATACGATTCCTTGTGGTTCATATTACTTAGCCAATTCAACTATGCCTGTTTGTGACAAGGATGATCCTTCTAGGGTGATAAACCAAATCTATGGAATCGAATTTGCGTAAACAAGCGATTGATTGCCGTTTTCTTGGTGAGGTAAATTACTTACTAATATGTACGCTAACTTTCCTAATTAATCCAGCCTACTACTTTATAGTTTATCCTTTGGCATCCCATGCATTTACACCTAGTTACGACTCTTTAATGATTAATCCTTTTCTCATGAAGACTACGCAATTTCATAACATTCTCCTAGTCGCTAAGTCGTGATGATACTCAAGCGAAAACTAGTGTTGCTCTATTCCATCATATAGCTATGTTGCAAGTCATACGTTCGTTTTTTAGTGCCCTATTAGTTCTTTCCGAATGAAATCTTATGGTGCTAGACTTTCCCTATGAAATCATAATGTGCACATACGCTTAATTCATCATATCTAGGATGGTAACTAATGCACATATAAACTTCGTCTTCTTGCTTAGGATTACCTTTAAAAATACCATCTACATGCACCTAATTCCCTAACCGTTCAATCTTTCATAATGCTCAAAAAGATGCATTTCTTTCAATGCTTTTAATTTAAATGTAACTTGAATTTCCCTTCCTAAGCGCGCTTAATCATTTCCTTATGCGGAATTTAACACGGAAGAACCTGGACTTGTGGTGTCGGGGTGATGTCCACTTGCACGTTTGGAGTCGAACCTCCCGCGGCTGCCTCTTGGGATCTTTTAGGAGCCATCGTAGTCGTAAATTCGACTTACGATCCGCCTTTGTGCTCGTATGCGGATGGTTTCCTCTTCGGAGTAGAACTTCGACTAAGGCTTCGGATTCTCCACGAATTCGAATCGGCGCGGTAATTGGACTACTTGCGGTTTTAACAATCTCGTCCGAAGTCTGGTCCTTGAGAGGTCTTTATGGCCTCACCGTCTCATTCTTCGGAGTCCCGGTCTTTAAGGGATGTTTGGGAAATACGCCGTGGGAAGGCCTTTTGGGCCAAGGGTGGAAAAAATGGCCTTAAAGTTGGTGGCAAGGGATAGGTGGTTGGGGGGTCGTGGGAAAGGCCTTTAGGGAGGCCCCTATGGAAGCTTCCAAAGAAGCTTCCAAAAGGCTTCTGGCACGTGGTGCAGGCCGTGGAGGCGTGTCGACGGCTGGCGGCCTGGCGAGGTGGTCAGCGCGGACGGGGGGGGGGGGGGGGGCGGAGCTGGACGGCAGCAGCTGACGGCGGGCTGGGCGGCAGCGTGGCGATGGTGTGGTAGCCGTGGCGAGGCGGCAGCAGCACGGCAGGCAGGAGGACGGCAACACGGCGGCTGAAGGGTAGCACACGGCGGCGATTGGCAGCAACACGGCCTCGCAGACTCCCCCTTCTCTCTCCCCTTCCCACACGACTTCCACCTCTTCCCTCTGTGTGTGTCCGTCCACACACCCCCCATCAAGGGGGTGTTTTTATAGCTAGTGGGGGTGGGGAAGGGGTCTCCCCCCCACGTGGGGGAAGCTGCCCATGCAACCCCCACTTTCCCATCCCCCTCCCATACACTCCCTTTCCTCCAGCCATGCATCGGCTGGGGGAAAGGATAAACATAAAAAAAATTTGCCTTTAATTAATTGAATTTGCCCCTCTCAAGAGGGTGTTCCCGTGCGGTTAGCGGTTTTTATCCCCCGGTTCAATTTACCACTTGCAGAGGCCCTATTTCTATCGTGCGGCTCACACATTACGCGGCCAATAATCCAAATGCGAGGAATACCCTTTGCACAGGGTTTGCACGGCGTGTGGGAAGTGATATGATCACGTGGAAATATTACAGCTGCCCAATACAAAGCCCATCAACAAACCACCATATCGCCTCTCCAAAGTGGAAAGAGAAGAGGTAGAACGCCAAGTCAAAGAGCTTTTGGAAATGGGTCTCATTAAGGCAAGCCAATCACCTTTTGCTTCTCCAGTCCTTCTTGTGAAGAAGAAAGATGGCTCCTTTCGAATGTGCATTGATTACCGCGATCTCAACAAGGTCACTATCAAGAATAGGTATCCCATACCTAGAATAGATGATCTCTTAGATGAATTGAAGGATGCCAAGGTGTTTTCAAAAATTGACTTGAGATCGGGATATCATCAAATACGCATGAAGGAAGGGGATGAATTCAAAACAGCCTTCAGGACGGAGAGGGGTCTTTATCAGTTTATGGTTATGCCTTTTGGGTTGTCAAATGCTCCAGCCACATTCCAGTCTCTCATGAATAAGATACTTCAGCCATTGCTCTTTAAAACAGTTTTGGTATTCTTTGATGACATTTTGATCTATAGCAAGAATAAAGAAGACCATTTGCAGCATGTAAAAGAGGTCTTTGACATATTGAGGATACACAAACTGTTTGCCAAGGCCACTAAATGCTCTTTTATGACAAAGGAAGTGGAGTACTTGGGTCATATAGTGGGAGAAGATGGAATCAAAGTGGATCCTAAGAAGGTTCAGTGCGTCAAAGAATGGCCTACACCAACCAATGCCACTTCATTAAGAGGGTTCCTTGGTTTGTCATCCTTTTACCGACGGTTTATGAAAAACTATGCTCATATTGCAGCTCCTCTTACCGATCGGCTGAAAAAGGAGGCCTTCTTTTGGGATGAGATCGCGGACAAGAGCTTTAATGAGCTGAAAGAATTGCTTGTTTCAGCACCCATACTAGTTTTCCCTGATTTCTCCAAGACTTTTACCATTTATGCAGATGCCAGTGGTAGAGGTTTGGGAGCAGTTTTGGTACAGGAGCATGGTGTCATTGCATTTGAGAGCAGAAAATTTGATGACAAAGAGAGAGAGATGCATGTTTATGAGCAGGAGATGCTTGCTATTTTACATGCAATCAAGAAATGGCACCACTACCTCTATGGGACACACTTCAAAGTCAAAAGCGATCATAGGGTCTTGAGATATTTTCTCTCGCAGCCCAATCTTTCTCCCAAGCAAAAGAGATGGTTGGCTACTTTGCAATCATATGATTTTGAAATATCATACATGGCTGGCAAGGATAATGTGGTGGCTGATGCGTTATCAAGAATGTGGGCATGCAGTCTATCTACTGTGTCCACCATCTATAAGGAGTGGATTGAAGACATTCAAGAGGAATATGTGCTTGATGAGCATGCTGCCCATATTTTACAGAAATTACAGCAAGGGTGTGATGCTGAATTTCCAAATTTTAAAGTGCATAATGGCCTCTTATGGTTTAAAGGTAAAGTGTACTTGATTCCCAGCAGTAAATTCAAGCTGAAGGTGCTTCAAGAGATGCATTCATCGCCAATGGCTGGTCACTTGGGCCTTTTTAAGATGTTTGATAGAGTTCATCAAAGTTTTTATTGGAAAGGTCTATGGAAAGATGTTAAAGAGTATGTATCTCAATGCTTGGAGTGTCAGCAAAATAAGGATTCCACTCTATTACCAGCTGGCTTACTTCAGCCTTTACCTATACCTACGGGAAAATGGACAGATATTTCCATGGACTTCATAACGGGATTGCCTACTACCAGTCATGGATGGAATAGTATCTATGTGGTAGTTGATAGATTGACCAAATCAGCCCACTTTATCCCAACTAAAGTCCAATATTCAGCAAGACAAGTCGCCGAGCAATTTATGGAAGGTGTGTTCAAACTACATGGTATGCCTATGAGAATAGTATCAGACCGTGATTCGAAGTTTATGGGCAACTTTTGGAAAAGTCTATTCTCCTCTATGGGTACTTTCCTCACTCCTAGCACGGCCTATCACCCTCAGACTGATGGGCAAACGGAGAGAGTAAATCATTGGGTGGAAGTGTACCTTAGGCACTATTGTCATGACACACAAGCTTCATAGGACCGTTGGATCCACCTTGCTGAATTTTGCTATAATAACACGCATCACATGAGCATTGGGATGTCTCCGTTTGAAGCACTTTATGGGTATAAAGTTCAACTTCCATCGGTTTTATTTCATGAAGACATCAACCCACAAGCAAAGGAAGAGTTGGAAAGAATGGAGTTGCTCATGAGGCAATGCAAGGACAGCATAAGGAAAGCACAAGACGTAATGAAGGTCTATGCTGATGAGAAAAGAAGACATTTAGACTTCAAGGTTGGAGATTGGGTATTTCTCAAAGTGCCCAAGACGCATTATGCTTCACTAAAGGGTGGGAATAACAAGCTTGCTCATAGGTTTTATGGACCATATTTGATTCTAGACAAAATTGGAGAGCTTGCTTATAAACTTCAGCTACCATCCTCCACTAGAATACATGATGTATTCCATATTTCACAGCTGAAGAAGTATGTTGGGCCCGATGTACAAGTATTGGAAGAGTTACCACCATTGGATGAGGCAGGACTGATCATATATGAACCTGAAAGCATTATTGGAAAGAGAGAGAAAGTTCTCAGAAATCGTACTCTCATTGAGTATCTTATTAAGTGGAAGAATTTGCCCATTGAAGAGTCTTCTTGGCAACCGTCCACTTATGTCAGTAACTTTCCTTGGCTATTACAGGATGATATATGATGCAGTATGTAGTGACTGTGCAGAGACAGCTTGCTGTATGAAATTTCTGCAGACAATAAAACTGTCCTGACTTCATCAAAATTTGATTCTGATGTTATGGGGTGATGCTTGGGAGTGTATACTTCATTTCCACACCTCGTACGCCATATTTGGACCAATATATCAAAAGTTATGGCAGTTTTAGTGAATCAGCCCTGTTTGGACAGCAGCCAGTTTTCTCACAGTTTGGTATGCAAAAGGTCTTCTTTTCATGGACAGTGCTTTCTTATCATTGGGAAGATGAATGGGCATGATTACTATCATCCTTGACTTGGATTTAGTCCATTACTTCTTGGTTTTGAGGACAAAACCATCTTCAGGACGGGATGGTTTGTCATGAAGGAAAATACAACATTAATATTTGCACCTTGGATTAATTCCAGCCTTTGTAAATTTAGCTTTAGCCTATATGTACATGTGTGAACAGCCCTTAAGTTTGGAAGAGGGTTAGAATAAAAGGGACTAGAGGCCAAAGGCAAGACATCTTTTGATCATTCAATAATCTTGGCTTTACCATTTTCTTGGAGTTAGCTTCTTTCTAGCCTATGAAGCACTCAGCCATGGCCGTCATGTATTCTGGAATCTCCAACCATTAATACATGATGAGGATGTCTTGGTGCAATAGATTTGTTAATTCTTTGTTGTAGCTTAGTTAATTTTCAATTTCAGTTAGATTTCATTCCATGGTTGGTTGCTTTCATTACAAACACTTACCCGTCCGATTTTTGAGAATCGGACGCTCGGACTCTGAGAGTGCCACTCAACCCTGACACACCTAGTCCAATTCCCAGAATCGGACCACTGGTAAATCAGACATCCGATTCCCAGAGTCAAACAAAAAAAAGAAAAAAGAGGGGAAAAACATCAGAACTTGACCCCCACGAGCGACTGGAAGTTCAACCCACTCCAGGATGACATGGCGAACACCTTGTAGGCAGTCTCCAACGTAGGAGTCAAGACCAAGGGACACACTGGAGCATTCCCCAGCGACCTACCCCCTAGTGAACAACGAGAAGCAACGCAGACCCTAGAACCCATTAGAATGGCCAGGACTTGAGTAACAGACCCTAGAACCCATTAGAACGGCCAAGACTTGAGTAACAGAGCCTATCAGGCCCGAAATGAGCAAGAGTGAGTAAGACACCGGGAAATTACTTGTAACACTCATGTTGAATTTCCACACTTGAAGTACACTTAGGAAAGCTGAAAGATTGATTGAGCACAAGTGCACGAGGAACGTCACACTCACGAGTGACCACAAGTTGAGAATTGTATTCAGTAATTAAAGGAACTCACTCAGATAAATCGCACAAAAAATCCACCAATAGGAGAGGACCCAAGACATAGACAAACACGCGAAGTGCAGGGTAGAACCAAGCAAGGACACCAACGACAAGGGTATTGTCTCATGACTAGTCAACTTGATCGAGAGCATAGCGAGGTGCAAGAATTCGACCATGACGGAAGAAAGCTCAGACCATCGGTCTACCGAGGAGCTCGATGTGAGTGTATTCCCAGATGCTATACAGTAGATGGTGAGCAGTTATGATGCACACGCCCAGTATGAGCACCGTGGCAAGACAACAGATGCAATCATTGCAGACCTAGAGGAGGAGAGAAGGCTAGCTCGTAAGGCATTGCAAGGCATAGCTGAGTATAATAGGGATCCACAAGCTAGGAGCCAAATGCAAAGCATGGAGCTACATGAGGTGCAGCTTGGCTGGCTGGAACCGAACAGACCATGAGAGAGTACTAGAGGGAGACCTGACACTGAGCGAGCTCCTCATGAAATAGCTACTCGATAACACCACAGTAGAGCCGAGTGCCACTGCACTAGCTACGTCTCTGCTTGCAGGATTAGGGGTAAACCAGGGTTCAAAGAGCCAGGCCAAAATATCAATTTTTGCCAAGCAACTCAACAAGTACCAACCGCATGACGATCCGCACAGCGTCATCGAGCAGTTTGAGCAAGTCTGCGAAGCCAACGGTCTCAATGACCAGACTCAACATTCGCAAGCATTCAGACTTTGCTTAAGCAATAACGGTAGGACGTGGTATACAAGCCTGGATGCCATGGAACGAGCCAACTTCAATAATCTCAAGGATCTCTTCGTCAAGAGGTTCGCCGAGCCCGGATACTCTGACAACCTGCTAGTACGCTTGATGAATGTCAAACAGAAGGAGAAGGAGGACATCCGCGACTATGTGACCCACGTAAGAAGTCTCTTTAAGAGAATCCCCTTAGGCGAGCGACCGACTGACAGAGCAGTTTCAACTGTATTCATCAGTGGAATTAGAGATGAGGAGTTATATAAGGCATTGGCAGGCAATTCAAGCTTGCAACGGGACGTGATGGCGAGAGTTTTTGAGGAAGCCATCAGAGTCGATGACTAGCTGAAAGAGCAAAGCTCTAGGAGCTCAACTCTGGAAGACACTAACCCGCAAAGCTTAGAACGAATATCAACCTCTAGTGAGCCGTCAAACCCATCATCCCAAGATAAGGGGAAGACCACCGAGAGGGACCAAGGCTTGGCTGAGGTCAAGATGGAATTAGCCAAAATACAAGACATGTTGAGACGACCAACGCGCCTGCACATCCAGTGCGTGTAGTGTGGCAGAAACCACTTGCCAGCAGATGTCAAGATTGTGGGAGAGAAGGAAGGAGTCTCACTTGGAGCTTTCTAGCTTGCACAATGGGGGAATACACACAAGAGTGGAGGCTGAAAATAGTTTTCCTCTTCTTAGTTGTGTAAGCCAAAAGAACTCTCTTACAAAGAAATAGAAGAACCCTCTATATGGGTCTCAAACCAAACTCAACTAACTAAGGTGGCATACTAACTGAGCCACGAACTAGAGTAGATTAGGATAGCTATCATGTAGCTATTATTCATGGGCGGTGTACCAACCGCGTCTACAACTGACAAGTCGGTGACATAAATACACAACGGTCACCCTGGCGTATCACGAGTGGAGCTCGATATCTCAACACTCCCCCTCGAGCTCAATCCCAATTCCTGCACACCAAGCAGGTCTCTGAACTTGCGCAGCTTCTCTGCGCCCAATGCCTTCGTAAATATGTCAGCTACCTGATCCTCTGTGCTGACATAAACTAGATCAATAAGACCTAGTAAAACCCTCTCCCGCACATAGTGATAATGCACCTCAATGTGCTTTGTTCTAGCATGATAGACTGGGTTATTTGCCAAATGTGTGCTACTCATGTTGTCACAATAAATGACAACTGGCCCATCTATAGACTGATGCATATCATAAAGTAGCTTATGCAACCAAGCTACCTCACATGCAGCCATTCCTGCACCCCTGTACTCAGCCTCTGTGCTCGACAAGGCAACTGTAGGCTGTTTCTTGCTGCTCCAAGTGACTGCAGCACTCCCAAAAGAGAACACATATCCACTGGTAGATCATCTATCAGAAATACTACCAGCCCAATCAACATCAGTGTATCCATGCAACTGTATCTGAACCCCAGTCTCATAAAATAGTCCATACTGCAGTGTGGACTTCACATACTTGAGTATGCGTCTAGCCGCATCCAAATGTGGTTTCCTTGGAGCCTGCAAAAACTAACTTACCAATCCAACAACATAGCTCAAATCTGGCCTGGTAATAGTCATATAAATCAAACTTCCTACTATGCGTCTGTACATAGTAGGGTCTTTTAGAAGCTCACCTGTATCTGTGCTCAGCTTCACATTCTGCTCCAAAGGAACTGAAATAGGCTTACAGCCTGTCATCCCATATTTGGACAGCATGTCCAATCCATACTGCCTCTGCAAGAGCTGTATCCCACTTGGTGATCTAATCACCTCAATGCCCAAGAAATAACGCAGCTCTCCCAAATCCTTCATCTCAAACTTCTGCTTCAATAGCATTTTCACATGAAGGATATCTTCATCACTGTCACCTGTCATAATCAAATCATCAACATAAATGACAAGTAGCATAATACCTTTCTCTGTTTTTCTCACATAAAGTGAGAAATCTGCCTTGGAAATCTGAAAGCCAATAGTGACAAGATACTGTCCTATCTTGTCAGACCATGCTCTACGTACTTGCTTCAAGCCATACAAGGCTTTCTTCAACCTGCAAACAAACTCAGGATGAATAGCATGCACATAACCTAGTGGCTGCTCCATATAGACCTCTTCTTGCAAATCACCATGCAAGAAGGCATTCTTTACATCCATCTGATGTAAATACCATCCCTTTGATGCAGCCATAGCAATGACTGCTCTTACAGTTGCCATCCTTGCAACCGGACTGAATGTTTCTTCATAGTCAATGCCATATATTTGTGCATACCCCTTGACTACTAATCTTGCCTTGTATCTGTTCACAGAACCATCTGCATTGTGCTTCACCTTACAAACCCACTTACAGCCAATTGCATTTTTACCTTTAGACAAAGGTACCAATTCCCATGTAGCATTTGCTTCCAAGGCATCCATGGCTTTCTCCCATTTTTCTCTTCCCATGGCTTCCTCAAAAGGTTCTGGTTCCTGTATCACTTTAACCATATATGCATAGTGAATGGCTGTAAATCCATCATATTTCAGCCTATCCACAGGATACCTAGCTCTCGTAGACCTGCGCAAAGTAGGTTCACTCCCAGGTGCTCTCAAAACATCCCTGGTCTTCCTTACTCCATGTGTAACAATAGAAGGAATACCCAACTCATCATCAATGCTTTGTTCTGAGCCACTGGATTCACCATCCACATAAGAGTGACCTACATTCACATCAAACATGGGCTGATCAACCTTCTCTTTTCCTTTTCGTGATACTTGCATACCACTATCTGCATTGCTTTGAGAAGATTCTCCTGATCTCAATCTGCCTGTCCATGGCGAAGAATGTGAACCACTGCTAGAGGATGCTCCAGGTCCACTAATATTTTGTGACTGCTACTGTGAATTTTGTGCAGCATTACCATTTTGTGCATCTACATCATCAATCACATTTACTGGTTTATACCAGCTACTCATCTCATCAAAAACAACATCTCTGCTCACTGTAAACTTACGAGTAGAAGGGTTATAGCATTTATACCCTTTTTGCTGCAGAGAGTAACCAATAAAGATGCACTTCTCAGCTTTTGGATCCAACTTGGATCTCAACTCATCTGGCACATGTACATAGGCAATGCAACCAAAAATTTTCAAATGAGAAATATCTGGTTTCCTACCAGTATACCTCTCCTCTGGAGTCATTCCATGTATTGCTGCAGTGGGATTCATGTTCATTATGTAGACTGCTGTAGCAACTGCTTCAATCCAATAAAAATCTGGCAAGTCTTTTTCATTAAGCATGGCACGAGATACCTCTCCAATATGCCTGTTTTTCCTTTCTGCAATTCCATTTTGTTGTGGGGTATAACTGCATAAATATTGCTGCTTTATGCCATGCTCATGCAGGAACCTTGCAAACTCATTTGAGAGATACTCTCCCCCTCCATCTGACCTTAGGCATTTTATTTGCAAACCTGTTTCTTTTTCAACCATAGCTTTAAGTGTTTTGAAATGCCCAAAAACTTCACTTTTCTTTTTCATAAAATACACCCAAACTTTTCTGCTATAGTCATCAATAAAAGTGACAAAATAATGACAGCCTCCAAGAGATGCAGCTTTAGTAGTCCACACATCAGAGTGGATTAATTCCAATGGCTTCTCACTCTCTTGAACATGTCTAGGAAATGGTTTCCTTGCCTGTTTTCCAAACTGACAGGCTTCACATACCTTATGCATTTCTGCAACCTTGAATTTGGGCAATCCTGCAACAATGTTTTGGGCCTGCATTGATTTAAGTCACTGTACATTAACATGACCAATGCATTTATGCCAGATATCAATATCTGCAACTACACCGGTCCCATGTGCAAACATTGCTGCACTCAATTCAGACATGTATGCATCCAACGTAAACATTCTGTCCTTCTTATTTCCTTTTGCTATCAAGTGACCTCTATTCTTCATATCCTCAACAAAGCATCCATGAGGATTAAATCTGACCTGCAAACCCTGCTCAACCATTTGACCAAGAGAAACCAGATTCTTGGTGATATTCGGGACATGAAATACATCGGATAGGTATTTCTTTTTCCCATCCTGCATAGACAAAGGAATTTTTCCAATCTACACAATAGGATGTGCAGTATCATCACCAGTCTCCACAAATCCTGGTTTTTCCATTTTCCTTGCATCCTCCATCCATTCTGCATGACCTGTCATGTGGTTTGATGTACCTGAGTCAACATACCATACATTATTGTTTTCTTCTGCACTTGTCACAGAATTGTTCATGTGCTGCACCATAAACAAGTGCTCATTTCTGTCATCACCCTGTCTACTAGAAGATGCATAATTCCCTTGTTGCAGTTTTCCATTCATGATGTCATTCTGCTTTTTATAGCAGTCTTTAGCCATATGACCCATTTTACCACAATAGTAGCATTCAACATTGCTGTTTGCATTTTGGTCTCTTTGCCATCCACCACGACCTCTTTGGCTCCCCCTGCCTCTAGAGTTACCATGTCCTCCTCCATAGGACTGGTTTTCTTGAGTTTGCTGCATATTCTAATTTCTACCACGGCCTCCAAATCGGCCTCCTCTACCTCTGCCTCTACCTCTTTCAGCATTTGAGTAGAAGACAGCTTCTTTTGAAGTTCCTCCTGAAGAGGATGCACCACCATTTCTCTGCTCCTCAGAAATTAAAAGAGCAATCAGCTCCTCAAAATCAGGAAATCTTTCACGAACTGAAATGGATGTCCGAAACTGTGCATAATCCTTTCCTAGACCATTCAAGGTCACGGAAACTAAATCATCATCTTCCACTGGCGACCCAATGGAAGCAAGTGCATCTGCAATCTTCTTCACCTTCATGTGGTAGTCATTGATGCTCATACTTTCTCTTTGCACATTATGCAACTCTTGCTTGAGCTGCATTTTCCTGGCTTGTGTATTTGTGCTATACATTTTTGACAAAGTATCCCATGCCTCCTTTGGCGTACTTGCATCCTAAATATGCACAATCATAGAGTCTGAAATACTGATAGACAGCCAGTACATAACTTTCCTGGCTCTCTCATGCCATGCTTTGAATGCCTGCATTTGCTGTTGACTGGGAACATCAGAAAGAACTGGTTCTTCTTCATTTCCTGCAACAAATTCCCAATATCCTTTTCCCATAAGGAAATTTGTCATCCTAAACTTCCATGCTTGGAAGTTTTTCTTGTCAAGCTTTTCAGTGACAATCTGTGAAAGAGAATCAGATGCCATTACAGAAGACTGCAAAAAATTCGGTCACTGCAAAAAACACAGCTTCACCCTCACAAGGGCAAATCTGCAAAACTGGCGAAAGTGGTATTTGACCACACAGTCACTTCCTAGTGACGATTTTGCATAAACAGGAACCAAGGATGATTCTCTAACTCCCAATGTCTCTATGCACAAGCATACGATGCAATTTCTACAGTAACTTTTCACCGATCTGTAGAACAGTGGCTGCACAGCATAAAACTGGGCCTTTTCCTGAGTGCGTGCAGAAAACTTCCGCCTCCAAAACAGGCCCCGAAATGGCCTCAAATCAGAAAAACAAGGTCGCTAAGGGCTAAAGCCCTTACCCGCAGCATATACTGCCCTCTTGCTTCATCGCAAAGGGCGTCTCAACCTGAGACAATGCACTCCTGCACTTTCCGGCTGTACTACCTGCAGAGATCTGCTCCCAAAACAGAAAATGAAAGCAACACTGCTCCTCTTACCAGAACACCGCGAGCTTGGCTTGCTTTCTTGAGCTCCTTACCACGAACAAGGCTCTGATACCATGTCAAGATTGTGGGAGAGAAGGAAGGAGTCTCACTTGGAGCTTTCTAGCTTGCACAATGGGGGAGTACACACAAGGGTGGAGGCTGAAAACAGTTTTCCTCTTCTTAGTTGTGTAAGCCAAAAGAACTCTCTTACAAAGAAATAGAAGAACCCTCTATATGGGTCTCAAACCAAACTCAACTAACTAAGGTGGCATACTAACTGAGCCACGAACTAGAGTAGATAAGGATAGTTGTCATGTAGCTATTATTCATGGGCGGTGTACCAACCGCGTCTGCAACTGACAAGTCGGTGACATAAATACACAACGGTCACCCTGACGTATCACGAGTGGAGCTCGATATCTCAACAGCAGAGTGTCAAGACTCTAGGTCAAGACCTTGCGCTAACTGCGGTAGGTTCAGCCACGATGCCGCACACTGCAGATTACCACGGAGACTTTCATACTCCCAACCCTATGGCCAGCCTTATCCAGCTAACAGGCCGCAGCCATTCTTCGGAAGGGGAGCCCCGTTTGCCCTACGTGCGCCTAACGATATGAAACCAACTGTCGCTAGAATGGACATAAATCCTACCGGCATTCCTAGACCGCCTGGTCCTTATGTGACCCACCCACCGAGCGATGCTCCTGTACACTACGTGGAGAAGCCCGGTGACGAAAAGACCTACATATACCCTTATGTCTCGCATGACGACGAGGGAAATGCGGCCCTCATGGATTATCGACCCGTGTCGGTGATGGCGTTAGGACGAGGACGGGGTAGAGGCCTAGGAGGGTAGCCACAGGATCCGGTCACTTGTTGAACTTGCGGACATCCCGGCCATGTCTCATCACGCTGCCCCAAAAGAGAGCAAAAAAACAGGGGCAAAGCTGAACAAAGGTGCATAGAGTGCAGAATCACCATCTTTTCATAGATTGCCCAAAGAGGAAGTCGTCCTCTGGTTCAGCTAATTTGCCATCCGTCCCATTGGGGCTGTTTGGTGTTAAAAAATCCAACAGGGAGGCCACACCTATTCCCTTGCGGGTTAGGACCCAAGCCCAAACGAAGCAGGCCGGCATCTCTCTGCCAGGACCTAGCAATCTTAACACCACCTCAGTAGGAAAGAAAAGCCGAAGGTGGAGAAAGAAGAGATCGGAAGCTAAGGTCGCATTAAAGACCGACAGTGCTATGACCCTACCTAATGGGATGAAAGTCTCAGACGCAGAGGTAGAGACTTCAGCCCCTAAAATAGCCCAAAAGGGAAGCGTTAAGATAGGAGAATATCCGCATCCCAAGCGGCAATTAGAGGCCATAGAAAAGGTGAAGGAATGGGTGAGGGAGGCTCAGTAGCATCTCAAGGATGCTGAACCCATCATAGAGGACGAGATCGATGATCTCTCTAGCATGAGCGTGCCAATGCTGCCACCTCGTCGGCCGAAGCCACGACGCCACCAGTAGTGCCGCTGAGAGCATGTCTAGACGCAACAGAACCACAGAACAGCCGGGCCAGTGGCTAGGACAGTCTAGGCTAAGAGAAGGATGAGTGTCTGACAACCTCTTGACCACGTTAGTGACCATGCCTGTAACACTTAGCCTGGGGGACCTGCTTAAGCAGCACCCTACCCTATGGCAAGACCTTAAGCAGTGGGTTGAGGGATCGCAAGAGCAGGCCACGGCAGACCCTCAAGACCAGGATGTGGAAACACAATTGCCAAGTTTGACGCTACACTCAGTACCTAAATCCTTGCACGTCAATGCCTTTTGGAAGGGCTCTGAGATGTACGCAATCCTGCCAGTCCTAGCCCTAGAGGACACAACAAGGAAGGGAATTGTAGACACAGGAGCCGGAGTTAGTGTACTTAGCCATGCCGTGCTGCAGACTTGGGGAAACCCGCCTATTGAAGCTGCTCGGTTTAATGTCACACTAGCAAACTGTATGAGAGTGAAGCTATTCGGGGTCTTGAAGAATTGGCCAGTAAAGATCACAGGTGTCCTGTTCTCTGTCGACTTTATAGTCATGAAGGGAGTGGACTATGATATCCTATTGGGCCAACCCTGGATGCGCAATGCTAGAGTCATCGAAGATTGGGGTAACAACCCGATCTTCCTTGGCAATAGAACTGACGCCGTAAGAATAGAGATGGACACTTGGAAGACCTCACTAGTCGACCTGGACACCATCTCTGCTATGCTCAAAGGGAACACTCAAGTCAGGGAACCCTATGGGTCCTTGACTAATTATATCCCATGCCTAGAGGATTAGCGGGATTGGATGCACGTTCTCACTACAATTGACCTGCCATTCTCAGACCATGAGGTGTATGAGCAGGCCATCAAGACAATTGGCAAGACAAATGAAGCACTCTCTACACCCGTCTACATGATGGCAGCAAGCCTCCATGAAAGGCCTAAGCCTGTTACCTTCCAAGTACCATCCAACAAAAGGGAACTCCAGGGAGTACTGGAATACCTAGAAGACTAGCTAGCGGGTAACCCAGCTGCCAACTTCAAACTGCTCCAGGATCTCTTAGAGGATCCTAAGTGGCAATGGACCAAAATGCACGAGCTGAACCTCATGTATAACTGGGCCCTGATTCCAGACCACAACGAGACGGGGCATTCCAAGCCCTAGGAGACGATGGGCAGTTGAATGACAAAGATTCCTGCGATGAATACGAAGACTGTCAATCCTTCAGTGGTGAGAGTGAAGGTGAAGTGGATACCATAGAGTATGACACGGATGGACAAGAAATTGAGCAGATACGAGCAGACACCAAGCCATAGAAGAGGCAGGCCCTCAGACTAGAGCAAGGAGTCATACGCATGGAATGTGATCGTGCGTGGTTGGAATGTATGGGGGACATAGACCTAGAGCAAGCAGGCCTAGCCCAATTAGGAACGACATCAATACTTAGAACCGAATCACCATCCAAATTGCTGCCACCAGGGAAGACCACCTCTTCTAGCAAAGATGGAGGGTCTGACTTTGAATCGAAAGTTACTTCGGATAGCGACCCAGAGATCCCTAGGCCACCCATGACCAAACGCACCAAGGGGGACTTATCCGTCCACCTGAGATGCAGACGGTCACACTAGGATAGGGCAAAGCACCCCAAAGATACACGATCAAAAGGGCAGTGAAAGCCGCAGGACCTCCCCAAGCGATTCACTAAATTCAAAAAAGGGGATAGGGTAGTGGTTCTACTAGGTGCCAAGCGCCAAGGGCAGACAAGCGAATCGATCGAAGGACCAGCCAATGTCAAGGAGGTAAACCTAGCCCTGGAAGGGGAGATACCTTGACCAGTGTTCATTGCCGATGACTTGACTGGTAAGGAAGAGTTGAGTCTTTTCGCTCTCTTGTAGGTGTTCATAGACGTATTTGCCTAGTCCTTAGAAAAGCTACAGAGGGTAGATCTGAGTGTTGTGACTCACAACATACCCATGATGTCGGACGCAATGCCAGTCAAGCAGCGACCGTACCCCATGAATCCAAAACATGCCCATCCTGTCAAGGAGGAAATTTACAAGCTAATGAGAGCGGGATTCATTTACGAAATTGAGCACACAGACTGGGTATCACCCATAGTCATTGTGATGAAGAAGAACGGCAAAATCCGAGTGTGCATCAATTACAAAAAGGTGAACGCTGCTACAAAGAGAGACAACTATCCTTTGCCATACACCGAGCACATGCTTGAGAGGGTGGCAGGCAAGGAAGCCTACAGTTTTGTGGATGGCTTCTCAGGGTACAACCAGGTGCAGGTGCATCCTGCACACAGGCACAAGACCGCAGGCACAAGACCGCCTTTGCCACTGAGTGGGGCGTCTTTGCATACGTAGTCATGCCATTCGGGTTAACCAATGCCCCCGCCACCTTTCAACGCCTCATGTGCACCATGTTCAAGGACATGCTTCGCAAGGAGTTAGAGGTCTTTGTCGACGACTTGTGTGTCCATTCGACCTAGATTAAACACCTAGACAAACTCGGCGCAGTCTTTGAACGGTGTCGCTTATATCATCGTCTCTCCCTGAACCCCTTGAAATGTCAGTTTTGGGTGAAGCACAGATGCATCTTAGGACACGTGGTGACGAAGAATGGCATTGCCACGGACTTCTTGAAAGTCAGGGTTATCGTTGACCTTCCACCCCCAAGTAATTACAAGGGAATTCAATGCTTCTTAGGACACACAGGATACTATTGCCGGTTTGTATTGAACTACGCACTGATCACTAGGCCATTGTACAAGCTGCTAATTGTCTTCGAGTGGACCGAGGCATGCCAACGGGCATACGAAGAATTGAAAAAGGCTCTAATAACGGCACTGATTCTACGAGCCCCAGACTGGACCATTACCTTCCACGTACACATTGACGCTTCTAAGTTTACTGTAGGGGTAGTGTTGTGCCAACCTGGTGAGCATAACCTAGATTACCTAGTGAGTTTTGCTAATAGGCAACTCAATGAGACGGAGATGAATTATTCGACAACGGAAAGGAAGGGGTTAGTCATGGTGTTCGCTGTGAAGAAGTTTCGGCATTACCTATTGGCCACCCCCTTCACCTTCTTCGTGGACCATCAAGCCCTGCTCTATTTAGTGAACAAACCTTGTGCTACAGAACGTATAGCTCGATGGCTCCTCCTACTCCTAGAATTCGATTTCTCCGTGGTGGTACGGAAGGGAAAATAGCATTACATGGCTGATCATGTGTCTCGTATACCCACAGGAGAAGCCACTGGACAAGGCATCATGGACGAGTTACCTGACAGCCACTTATTCCACCTGTCCATCAAAGGAGACCTATTTAGGGCCGATGTGACACATACTGGGCAGATGACATAGTCCAAGTGCTCAAGCATGGACTACCCTAATGATCAATAGAACGGGCATGGCTTAGGCGCTTGATCCTGAAAATCCAGCCCTACCAGAGCTGATTGCAGGCCAACTCTATAGGCTGGGGCAAGACGGATTGCTGCGTAGGTGCGTGTGTGAGCATAAGATGCACGATGTGCTCTCAGAGGCACACATCGGCATTGTAGGAGGACACTTTAGCAGAGACACAACAGCACGGAAGGTGCTGCAGTCCCAGCTATGGTGGCCCATACTTTTTCGCGATGCTAAGCAATTCGTCAAGCATTGTGACGAGTGCCAACGGACAAAAGTCCCGATTCGTAAGGATCAAATGGATTTAACCCCTGTTATTGCTCACCAAACCTTTGAAAAATGGGGAATTGAATTCATAGGACCCATCAGCCCCGCGGCGCAATACTCACAAGCCAAGTACATCGTGGTGGCCACGAATTATCTCACGAAATGGGCAGAGGCGAGAGCCACACGAAAAAACGATGCTAGGATGACTGCCAAGTTCTTATGGGAGCAAGTAATCTCGCGCTTCGGTTGCCCCTTCTAACTGGTTTAGCGAGTAAGGAACACACTTCATCAACGAAGTGATAGCCCATCTCCTATCCGCCTTTCTTATCATCCATCGCAAATCCTCAGCATACTACCCTCAGGCTAATGGCCAGGCAGAATCAATCGACAAAATTCTCATCAATGTCCTGACTAAAGTGGTCTCAACCTCACGAAGCGACTGGGATAACAAGTTGATGGCAGCCTTATGGGCCTACCGAACAACTTATAAAATGGCCGTCAGTCAAACACCTTTTAGGCTGACCTATGGGACTGAAGCCATTCTCCCGTTAGAATTCTTCGTCCCTAGCCTAAGAATAGTGCTCCAAGAACAATGGGAAGGGAAGGAAGCATGGACGCAACGCTTGGTCGAGTTGGAACGCCTATCAGAGACTCGTCTTCTAGCCACCCACGCACTTATCTGCGAGAAAGCCCAACGCAAGAGCTAGTTTGACAAACATGTCAAGCAACGAGAGTTTGAGCAAGGTGACTTAGTGCTCCTCTACTCAGTAAAAGGACATAAGCAAAAGATGAAATTCAGAGGTCTCGAACCTTTCAAGGTGCGAGCAATCAGCCGAACTGGTAATGTCGAGCTTGAGACACTGGACGGCGAAGGAATAGGCTTCTTCAATGGTAGCCGTATCAAGAAGTATTACCCTCCCACTCATCCTTTGCATGAGCCACCAATGTTAGAACCGCCTGTCAAAATACGAGTAGCCACAATTACTAAAATCTACGATAATGAGGAGGAGGCTGTAGAACCTGCCTACCTCCCTGTCACGGTCACTGCCAAGCAAACGTGCTCCTTCAACGCCTTGATTGATGAGGGGGCAGATTTCAATGTCTTAAAGCACAAGCATTGGATCCAACTTGGCAAACCACTACTTCATCCCACAACGGCCAAATTAAGCCCATACGGGGCTCAATCTTATGCGCTTCTTGACAAATGCAAAGTCGCTGTTTCTATGGAGTCTGAAACTGTTCCCATGCTGTTTTACGTATTGCTAAGTACCACGGACATAGGCATGGAGTCATTGCTCGGGCAAACCTTTAAAAACCAGACTCACTGCAATGTTGATTATGAGTTGCAGCGCATCCATTTAGCAATCGGCAACGTGCGCATTGTCACAGCTTTCAGCAAGGGCCTCATAACACCATCACCGTTCACAGGGCCACCGATAGAAACAGTCATAGGCAAGACTAAGGAGGGGATAATGCATGTCTACCACTCCGAGATTCCCATAAACCGAAGGCCGTAGCAACCAAAGCAAAACCCCAACAGCCTCACTTGCAATGGGTGCCTAAATAGCCTCGAGAACCGCCTAGGACTAGACGCGCATGTTTGCATAAGACCTACAACTCTAAATCTAGGAAACCAAGACACCATCACTGGAAGCGCCGCGTGATTAAGCAAATATGGGTCCCCAAAATCCTCCTGCATGCGCAAGGCTACTATAAGGGGAATACCTCGCTGTGGATCCCTAAGGCCCCTACTGCCAAGGGCACTAGTCCTACGCCGACCTTAAGTCTGCTGATCAACCCATATCCCCAGACACCTCAAAACCATAGGCTGTAGTGCTCTCCAGAATCCCAGCCATCCGACTCCTCTATGCATCGGCCCAAGAGAGTCGCACAAACCTATCGACCCAAACAACTGCCACCACCAAAGGTGGCATCATCCAACCAGGTCAACCCGCCTCTCTGCAGCCTGGCTAACTACAACAGCCTAGCCTGCTGTGACCAAACCTAACCCACCCATCTTGCCAACAGCCAGGTTGCCGACTCAAAGGGACTTCCAGCCGCAACTCTGTACAGTCAAAACCTCTAGATCTAGCAAACCTCAACCACACATCGGCCCTACGCCCTCCTATGAAAGAAAGTCATTTCTAATGCTGGCCGTCGCTGACCTTGCAGAGGACACTGGAGATGATGTGGTGGATTGCATCAAACAGCTCGATGCCACCTTTGTAGCTCTGGCTCTCAACTATGACTGCTTGGACTTGGGTCTATTAACAGAACCCTTTGCAACAGAAGTGTGCAAGATGCCTTGCTCTTGGGAGACTTTTGAATTTGCCTTTGCGCAGGCTTCTCGCTCTGCCGCTAAGTTGCTCACTAGTGAGGTCTCCAAAGAGCAAGCCATTAAGCAATGCCTTATCACATCATATGACCCACGAGCAACGTCTGCTATCACCGACCAAGAGATCACAAGGTTATCCCACCTTGCTGATACGAGATCACCCTTCTTGAGGCAGTGGTACACTCTTAGGTTGCAATGGGAAGTTGATGGATGTCGCATAATGACCAATGCCGAACAACGCCAAGCCATCAAAACGGTCGAGTATGATCCCACCTATGTCACGCCTACCTCGTATAGAGTGTTAACCACTCTTCGAGATCGACCCATGGACGAGCATATCACAGGAAATCCCTATCTTGACCGCCTCTTAACAGAGGAAGAGCTCCACATCGCAAGTCGGGTCGACTCCGATGATTTCCTCACAGATGTCCTCACGTACATCACACATGTAGGAATTCGGCCCTTTGATCTGGACCGCGTTGCTCAACTGGAATATAACCCCAACTTCTACGCTTGGCTCCTACACAAATGAAGATGAACGCCTTGGCCTCACAACCTCCAATCCTGGGATGGATTCTTCTGTTCCAAAGGGGAAAGGGGTAGTAGGGGTAGTAAGGTGGATAAACAAAATAAAATCTAAAAAGTAAACCAAGTGTGAAACGCTTAAAATTGAAATGCAAAAGTAAAAGGTGGTGATAGAAGTCTGAAAGGCAAAGTTAGGGCTATATTCAATAAAATATGCTATGCTTTTGTTTTTTCAGTAAATTAGTTGCCAAAAAATACTAAAAATGGAAATGGCTAAATGTGCAGGTGGCAACCATGGCAAGCCAGGACAAAGTAGGCAAGCTTCCCTTCTTGGAGGAGGAACAAGTAAAGTACGGCCTCATGATGGAAACAAGAGCTTTCAACTAGTTAAGGTTCCGCCACGTCTTCAACCTTGAAGACATAGCCATCGAAGAACCGGCGGTATGTCAAATCATAGAGCAGTGCCACCTACAGAAGTACCTGGACGCAGTGGACCGGAGGATAGATTACACCCTGTGTGCTAATTTCTTGCGTACCTTCAACAGAAACAGGGGCATCATCATGGTGCGTGACAAGGAAGCTACCAGACAGGTGCATATAAAGCTAACCCCCAAGTTTGTGGAAAGGGCACTGGGGTTGCCAAATAAGGTGGAAAGGAAGCCAAAAAGAGACATCTACGCCATGTTGGGGATGGATAAAGTGAAGGTTCACACCAATGATGCAATTAGCCTGGCGGACATCCCCAACCAAGAGATTCAGCTGTAGGCAAAGATGGTGCATGCCCTGTTCTCAAGCTAGATGTACAATAGCATTATGACCCGAATCAATGTACCACTGCTCGATAGCATTGCGGCGCAATCGCTGGATGAGGTGAACCTTAATGGGTTCGTGAGAAAGACAATTGAGGCTTCAGCGAAGGCCCTGGCGATAGGAGGAAGAGCCGTGGCAGGAGAGTCCCCATCGTCCCGATCGACCCGCAAGGCATCATCCTCCAAGGCCTCCACCATAGGGTTTGGAGGTGTCCTTACGGAAATCATCCAAGAAGCGACAGGGCAGGGACAAGCAGGAGAAGACAAAGAGGGAGGTGATGAGGAAAGTGGCGAGTCACCGTCACAGTCCCCGCCTCACATAGAAGAGCAGCAGAGGTCGTCTGATGAGACAGAAACGAACGTCGACGAAGAGGGAGAATCCCAGGCTACACAACAAGGGAATGGGGAACAACGAATCAAGGCCCTACATGGAAAAAGAGAGGAGGAGTGAAAGAAGAAAGAGAAGGAATATCTAGAAATGGCTTGAAGGGAGTCGATGAAGGATGAGGAGGAAAGACAAAAGAAGGCTGAGGAGGAGCTGAGAAGGAAGGAAGAGGAAGAATTGGAGTTGGCAACCTGTCGCTCCATCGAGGAGCAGCACACAAGAGACGAGGAAGGAGCAGAGGGTCTGCACCAACCTGAGGCACCCGGCCCCAGTACTGGTGTGCCAAAAATCATGCCCATGCCCCTTGCAGAAGGAAAAGGAAAGGATCTGATCAGGCCAACTTTCCCCCTCCTCATACAGTCCATGCCAGCCACTCCTATCATGACGACACCCCTTGCCACCGCCACCCAAGGGCCCACCCCAAAAGTCGACGAGAGCAATGTGGTCACTTGGCTACAATTTTTGGTGGAAAGGGAGTTGGCAAGGGAAGCAGACGTGGCCACCCCAGCTTCAGGAGCCAAAAGGGCAGCCGCGACTGAATTGAAGCCAAGGCAGGAATTGAAAAGGCAAAAAATAGAAGATGTCGCCACCACTACGACCATGCCCCACCCCCCACCTCCAGTAGGCCAATACGATGAGTGTGTGAAGGAACTACTCTCGCAGTTGCAAAGGGCCAGGGAAGAAAAAAGGATGGCTGTGGAGGAGCTGTCAGTGGAACGAGAATCACAAGCCTCCCTCCAGCTAGAGAGAACAAAGCAGATAACAGAATATCAAAGGGAAATCACTGTGCTCAAGGAGGAAGCCAATACTAAGGAGGCAAAAGAATTAAAAGCCCTGAAGGAACATGACACTACCTGGGAAGGAAGGAGAAAAATCTTGATGGAGCGTCTCAACGAGGAGAGGGAAACGAATGCCCACCTTCGGCACAAAAATGATCAGTTATCTGCAGTCAACCTGGAAGCGCAAAGCCCACTTGACAAGATCAGACAGGAGGCTGCAGAGCTGGACCAGTTAAGGGCAGAACAGGTGCAAAGGATGTTGGTGAAGCTGGACCAGCTCAATGTGCAGATCGCAGATGAACGCTAGGAGCAGTCCCGCCTGCACCGTGAGCTCGAGGCCCAGCAACAACAGCTCATGGCAATGACCCTCCATCAGGGGGAGAGCCTGGAAGATATGGAAAGAAGGGCAAAATAATGGGCCAATCACAATGAGCAGAGAGTACGAGACTTAGCATGCTGACTAGCCAAGGCCGAAGGAGACAGGGTGTTGGCTGAGAATTAGGCAGAGGCAGCCCAACTCTCCATGATAGCCCAATAGCACACCTTCCTCAATACGCTGCTCCACTCCACCAGATTGGAAGGAGATGAAGCCAATGATCAGCTATAAAGGAAACTAACCATTGCGTGCAGAGCTCTCACAATAGGCATGCACGTGCCGCTGTAGCTAGGAGGCCCGCCGTAGAGCCTAGAGAAGTAGAGGAGATATCTTGCACAGGTAGGCCTGACGGTGCAGGAGATAGATGACCTCGGTTTCACAAAGGCAAAAGCACAAGAAGACGAGCAAGCAGAAGGAGGTGAATCGGAGTTCTATCTGGGACCTCAGGAGGAGGAATACGTCCCACCACCCCCTCAGCCACAACAAGCCGAAGTGCAGCCCCCTGATACATCTATGGAGAGAAGAGCGGCCCAAACCAACCATAGGAAAGAGATGGTGGAGAAGGCAAGAAGAAAGGTGATACATCTATTGAGAGAAGAGCGGCCCAAACCAACCACAGGAAAGAGATGGTGGAGAAGGCAAGAAGAAAGCTGAATGCCAAACCCGGACTGCCCCTCTCCTACTGCGCACCCAAGATTCCCCTGCTGAATTCCGTACCGAATTGATTATCTGGGAACAACAGGAGTATAACCGTGACCCCTTTGACTTGTGCTTTGAGTTTCCCACTGCCTTGAATAGGGTACTGCCCATTCAACTAGTAGAGGACGTCATTGCTATGGGGGCAAGGCTCAAAGCCAAGTGGTTAGCGAAGCATGAGGCTCACCCAATTGCTTGGGGAGCCGAGGACCGCGAGTTTTGGAAAGACAAAGTCCTCCATGTGCCTAGATCAATGGAAGGCTATAATTGCCAACCCACCTGGAAGAGACACATTTTTGACATCAACCTTGACGCGTGGATGGCATTTTGCAACACCCTCCCTTTAGAGAGAAATGACCCCACTTTTATGCCGTATCCTCAAAGGGTAGGGGTAGACTTCAATCTGTCCATCCACGGCAGGTTTGATTTTCCCATTATCTACAATACCAATAGCACCTCCCATAGGGACGCCCTACTCTTCACCCTCCCCGATTTGTGTAGCTCTATAGATAAATTTCTTAGCGAGTTCATCTCTTGTCCCGACCCCGCATTCATCACCACTTGTAATTATCTTAGGCTAATTAGGATCCTAGTCCACCAAGAGCTGGCACCCCAAGAACGCCACCTCCCACCCCTCTATTTTGACCCCAATGCCATAGACAGCAACACCATGACTCGCCTCATGATGCATGCTTCTCTTTTGCCATCTTTCTGTGGTGCACTACTCGAAGGCATGAACGACAGCAAATTCACCCAGTGCAACCACCCCTTCCTTTCTACCACCACCCTCAAAACCCGCCTCCACATCAAAGGCTACTTGTTGAGTCGAAAATTCCTTAACAAGGCCCCCCGCCCTCCGCCAACCCCTACCCACCACTCAGATGATGAGGAGTAAACTCCTGTCATGCCCTTGTACCCCTTGCCTCCATGTATACGCCTCCTCATGCTAATATATATATATATATATATATATATATATATATATATATATATATATATATATATATATATATATATATAAAAGAGAGGAAGAAGAAAGAAAGACGCACCACAATCACCGCACCTAGGATCCCTCCCTAGCCCCCCCCCCCCCCCCCACTTCACACTTAGGGCACATCAAGGGCAGGACTTTCAGACCTGTCACCCTAATACTTGCACTGCATCGCCAACAAAGCACAAACTGGGTCCTCAAGTGTGGGACATTACCAAGGGCTTACCCAAGGTCAGACCCATCTCCCAGTTCCACTGCCACACGCACCACACACTACACAGCAAGACAGACACACCCTTAGGGAGTGCACAAATTTTCTTGCAGGTTCTGTTCGCACTTCATGATGTGGCTACCCATGGAGGAGGATCACCCACGGCTTTCCTTAATATCAACACTTCTTTTCCTGTAGCGGCATCTGACCACCTGCTTGCTGATGGCCACCCTGATTGAATCAAGTCAAGGCAGAGCTACCATTGGCATAGATCTTGGAACCTCATCGTCCAATTATCCATGCCCAACGCCCCAAGATCTACGGATCGCTTATTGATCCCACCGGCCTTGAAGACCTTCAACTCAAAACTGAAGACCTTCAAATCAAAGACAAGGGTTTTCAATCGAAGCCGCGGGTTTTCAAACCAGACAGTGTTCGAGGGGTTTCCCCAAAATAAATCCCTCCAATACCATCATCCTAAGGGATTGCTTATTGTTTCAAGCGTTTCTCATACTCAAAAGACGACCGGCTACATAACCAGTGCCACAACCATGTGACAGACGCCGAGTATCTCCATCGAGCCTAAAGCACGTCGGCATCTCTCCTGGTCATCATTCCTAACCACCCACCTACCTATTCCACCTAACAGCTGACCTAACTTGCCACCATGTCCCTTCCCATGGCACTTGCCTCCGAAGGGGGTAATGTTATTGTGTTTTGGATCATGGTTCCGCAGCACAAAGGAGCGGAAAATGGAAAGAAGAGAAAATAGCAAAAAGGCGCAGGATAAAAACAGAAAAAGGCACCTTGACTGGCAACCAATCCCTGAAAAATTCAAAGGATCAGACACGACCCGCAAGAAGCTTCGGTGTCGGGCCAAGGCAACGAAAGAGGAAGAGGCACACCATTAAAATACGAAAGCACCCTCAAATCTGTGTAAAAGAGTGCCAAGCTCGCTCCTTTGCAAAGTGTAGACATTAGTTGGGAATAGGATAAATTAGAATGGTGGGAAATGGGAAAAATGGTCTAGGCTATGATCGGCCATGTAAAAGAGGAATGACCACCCAAAAAGGATTTAAGGCTTTGTATATAAAGCTGAAAAAAGAGAATGAGAAGCTCATTCTTTGGTGTGTGGCAAAAGGATTCTTCTTCTTCCTCTCTTCTTCTCTCCTCCTTGCTTGTGTGTGCTCTTGAGAGAGGGAGTGTGAGAGTGTGAGGGAGTGAGTGTGTGTGAGAGTGAGGGATCAAGAGGGTGAAGCTCTTCACCATCTCCTCTCCTCTTCTTCTCTTCTCTTCTCTCTTTTTCTCTTGCGCTCACGGCTATGGAGGATGGAGCTTGGAGATGGAGGAGGCTTGAGGATGCTTGAGCTAGCATCAAGAGTCATGGAGCTACCGGAGTGCAAGAGAGAGGAGGGTACTCAATCGGGCATCAAGGTAAACTCACAACACTCGTAGGATGGACGGCGCGTCGGCTAGGTGAGAGATAGCCATTAGAGCTCACTTGGAACGCTTGAAACGGTAAGCGGTCCGTGGGTCTTGGCGGTTGAGCGAAAGCTCCCACATTCCCACCATTCTAATTTATCCTATTCCCAACTAATGTCTACACTTTGCACAGGAGTGAGCCTGGCACTCTTTTACACAGATTCGAGGGTGCTTCCGTATTTTAATGGTGCGCCTCTTCCTCTTTCGTTGCCTTGGCCCGACACCGAAGCTTCTTGCAGGTCATGTCCGATCCTTTGAAATTTTCAGGGATTGGTTGCCGGTCAAGGTGCCTTTTTCTGTTTTTATCCTATGCCTTTTTGCTATTTTCTCTTCTTTCCATTTTCCGCTCCTTTGTGCTACGGAACCACGGTCGAAAATATGATAACAGGTGCCCATGGGATTTTAGGGTTTGTATATATAAAGTTCAAAAAGTGAATGAGAGCTCATTCTTTTGGTGTGTGGCAACAAGAGTCTTCTTCTTCTTCTCTTCTCCTCATCTTCTTGCTTGTGTGTGCTCTTGAGAGAGGGAGTGTGAGAGTGTGAGGGAGTGAGTGTGTGAGAGTGAGGGATCAAGAGGGTGAAGAACTTCACCATCTCCTCTTCTCTTCTTCTCTTCTCTTCTCTTTTCTTGTGCGCGCGGCTATGAAGGATGGAGGTTGGAGATGGAGGAGGCTTGAGGATGCTTGAGCTCGCATCTAGGATCGTGGAGCTACCGATGTGTATGAGAGAGGAGGCAACTCGTATCGGCATCAAGGTAAGCTCACTACACTCATAGGATCGATGGCGCATCGGCTAGGTGAGAGATAGCCATTAGAGCTCGCTTGGAATGCTTGAAAAAATAAGCGGTCCATGGGTCTTGGCGGTTGAGTGAAAACTCCCACAACCAAACCAAAAGGAAACAAAATAGATGCATCTTGGTTAATGCAGACTACGTGACAAAGTAGTGTGAAGCCAAAGCTCTGAAAGTGGGATGATGGCAATAGCGTTGCCTATTCCTATATGAGAACACCATCACCCATTTTGGCAATCCCCTTGAGCTTGTCAATGACAGATGTGCGCACTTTCTCAACAAGATTATGGAAGAGTTGACCGAGCTGTACAAGATATGCTATCGTAAGCCCACACCCTATTACCCTAGAGCTAATGGAAAAGTTGAAGTTACAAATTACATCCTCTGCTTGATCTGGACAAGGACAATTGTCACACATCATTGTGACTGGGATGATTGACTTATAGAGGCCCTTTGGGCGTATGGAACCTCCCATAAGGTTGCTCTAGGACAGACCCCTTTCTAGTTGGTATATGGTACAGAAGCCATCTTCCCTGTTGAACTAGAGTTTCCCTCTCTACGTGTGGCTATCAAAGAACACTTGTGAGTTCTTGCAACACTATCTCTTTCACCTAGAATTTCTAGATGAGACTCACAGGATGGCCCTACACTGTATGGAAGCCATGCAAGCTCGCACCGTAGAAAGGCCTATCATGATAGCTTCATCAATAGTAGAAGGATTTCAAGGAAGGTGACTTTGCCTTGGACTATGATTCTTGATTTGGTAAGTTATTAGGAAAGCTTCAATAACGATGGATGGGTCCCTATAAGGTACTTGTTGTTAACCCTAATGGCTATGTCTAAGTCCAGATAGTCGATGCTTCTAATAATCCCTTCTTGATTAATGGCTATCGCCTCAGGATGTATTACCCTCCCTAGGGATCCTGACATCCTTGTGTGTCAATTGGTACTGCTTTATCTATTGCTCCTGATAGCCCTCTTGCTTACCCTGATGATTTGGCTTCATTTTGTTAGCCCCTCACAGCCACCTTCCACCCTAGCAATGCTCCCTTTCTGTCTGATCCAGAAGATGTGGCAAGGATGGTTCTGATACATGGTGTTACTACCAATATCCTCTTTCAAAAGAAGAAAAATAAAAATAAAAAACATAAATATATATCAATCATGGGAGAAAAGAACTGCGGTCCCTATCATGCCGAGATTTATTCTATAAGAAAAGGTGAAAACACCCTCGAGAGTAGGGAAAAAGAAAAGAAAAAAGAAAAACAATTAGAATCAAAACTGCTATGGGAGAAAATGAAGAAATTTCCTGTCATAACATGCCTCCTTCTAAGAAAATGTCTCACACACCCTTGGATGGGAAGCTGGCTGTGGAAAAGATGGAATTAGCCCGCAATCTAAGACAACTAAATTACTCATCGCAGAACTCTTCCAAAAGAAGTTCCAAAGCTGCCTTCCTTGGTGCACTAAATCTTGCAACCCTATGAGTGCTTCTGACTTCTCCAACATACGATGTTTCCAACATGCAATCCTAGTACCAAACTTGTTGGCTACCTCCTTGAGTATGCCTCTTCATCAATTGATACAAGTTGAAATCATCAACCAGTGAAGCCAATCTTCATCAACAAACCTTGAGTGATGAGATCTTTCATCCTAACTGGATGGGAATGTGAGTATGGGCTACCCTCTTTAATAACGATGGATGGGTCCCTATAAGGTACTTGCTATTAACCTTAATGGCTATGTCTAAGTCTAGAAAGTCGATGCTTCTAATGATCCCTTCTTGATTAATGGCTATCGCCTCAGGATGTATTACCCTCCCTAGGGATCTTGACATCCTTGTGTGTCAATCGGTACTGCTTTATCTATTGCTCCTGATAGCCCTCTTGCTTACCCTGATGATTTGGCTTCATTTTGTTAGCCCCTCATAGCCACCTTCCACCCCAGCAATGCTCCCTTTCTATCTGATCTAGAAGATGTGGCAAGGATGGTTCAAATACATGGTGTTACTGCCAATATCCTCTTTCAAAAGAAGAAAAATAAAAATTAAAAACATAAATATATATCAATCATGGGAGAAAAGGACTTTGGTCCCTATCATGCCGAGATCTATTCTGCAAGAAAAGGTGAAAACACCCTCGAGAGTAGGAAAAAAGAAAAAAAATTAAAATCAAAACTGCTATGGGAGAAAATGAAGAAATTTCATGTCATAACACGCCTCCTTCTAAGAAAAGGTGGCACACACCCTTGGATGGGAAGTTGGCTGTGGAAAAGATGGAATTAGCCCGTAGTCCAAGATGGCTAAATTACTCACAGAACTCTTCCAAAAGAAGTTCCAAAGCTGCCTTCCTTGGTGCACTAAATCTTGCAACCCCATGAGTGCTTTTGACTTCTCCAACATACGATGTTTCCAACATGCAATCCTAGTAGCATACTTGTTGGCTACCTCCTTGGGTATGCCTCTTCATCAATCGATACAAATTGAAATAATCAACCAATGAAGCTGATCTTCATCAACAAACCTTGAGCAATTAGATCTTTCATCCTAACTAGATGGGAATGTGAGTATGGGCTACCCTCTGTATTCATCAATAGAGCGTGAGATAGGGGATGGGATGAGTGACCAATCCTTGTCCTTTGTATTTAACAAGAGAGGTGAGATGTGCGAATGGAGTGTTGCACGCACACGATGGGCCTCTCCACATTTGGATACCTAATAACATTAAGGAACCCACTAGTAGGAGGAGACCCCAAGACTTAGACAGGTGCATGAGCACCCCACTAGTAGTGCCTGGAGGAAACACAAGGACACGGGAAGCAACAAGATAGAGGAGTGGAAGCCACCGGAGCTGATTGGATTCATCGACGACCTCGTGGAGCCAGAAACAGAAAAAATATCGGGATCAAGAGGCAATCAAGGGGAAGACCAATTAGACCTAGGAGAATTTCCAACTTCGGTCCAAGAATTGGTCCACAACTACGATCTACTCACCAGAACTGAGATCCAAGGTAGACCTGTAGAAGAAGTGGTGGCTAACCTGGAAGAAGAGAGAAGAAATATCAAGAGAGCGTTGGAAGGCATAATTGCCTACAACCATGAGCAAAGGGCTAGAAGGCTGCAGCAGACATGGATATGTACCAGGCTAGAAGAGTGCTAGACTTAGTAGGGGCAGCCAAGTCCGGACCGAATGTAGAGAGGGAACGGGCAGCAGAGGCTGGCATGACGTTGAGTGAACTGGTGGCAAAGCGACTCATGGACAATACATCCATGGAGCAAAGTGCTACTGCCCTAGCCACCGCGCTACTGTCAGGATTGGGGGTCACGCAAGGGGCTAAAGGGCAGGCTAGAATCGCCATAGTAGCGAAACAACTAGCTCGATACGAACCTAGCAGTGACCCGTATAGCTTCATGGAGCAGTTCGAGAAAGTATGTGAGGCAAACAGTCTTACTGACCCTGTGCAGAGAGCCCAAGCCTTCGACCTGTGTTTAGGCGACAAGGGGAGGACCTGGTACTCTAGTCTAGATGACACAGAACATACAAACTTCGCTCTCCTTAAGGGCCTCTTTATCAAAAGATTCTCAGAGGCAGGGTATTCGGACAACCTCATTGTTAGATTAATGAATATCAGTCAAAGGGAGAAGGAGGACGTTAGGGACTACGTTACTCAGGTGCGTAGCCTTTACAAGAGAATCCCTGCCAACGAGCAACCTATCGAAAGGGCAGTGTCTACAATGTTCATGAACGAGGTTCGGAGTGAGGAGCTCTACAAGGCTCTGGTGGCCAATAACTCCACCTTACAACGGGATGTGCTAGCTCGAGTCTTCAAGGAGGCAATACGTGTAGATGATCAACTTAGAGAGCAAAGCATGAGGGCTACCACCCGGGATAATGCAAACCAGAGGGACCCTGAGAGATCAACCCCCTTAGGGGAAAAAGCAACTGCTAGTGCGCAGGACAAGGGAAAGAGTGCAGACCATGACGAAGGGATGGTAGAGATGAGGATGGAGATTGCGCGGTTACAAGAGCTCGTTAGAAAGCCGATGAGATCGCATGTACAATGTGTGTGCTGCGACGAAAATCACCTCCTAGTGGAGTACCAAGATCCTCGATCTCGGTCGTGCTCAAATTGCAATAGATTCGGTCATGATACAGCACATTGTAGAATGCCGAGGAGACTCCCGTATACGCAGCAGTACAATCCTCCATACTTAGGCAGTAGGCCACCTAATTTCTTGGGCAGGGGAACCCAGCTAGCTCTTCCAGCACCAACTGACCCAAGACCTGTCGTGCCTAGTCTGGAGATGAACCCGACTGGCATACCTAGGCCGCCAGGGCCTTTTGTGACTCACCCACCTTCTGACACTCCTGTCCACTTTGTGGAGGAGCCCAACGAGGAAGAGGCATATGTCAATCCTTATGTATCCTACGACGACGAGGGCAACCCAGTCCTAATGGACTACTGGCCAGTACCGGTGATGGCCTTATGAAGAGGACGAGGCAGAGGATTTGGAGGGCCAGCCAGGATCCGGTCACATGCTGGACTTGCGGCCACCCAGGCCACATTTCATCACATTGCCTAGAGCGAGAACAAGCTAACAAGGACAAAGCAGATCTCCGATGCACAAAGTGTGCAATCACACACCTGTTTCGTGACTGTCCTAGGCGAAAGCCATTAACGGGCACTGCCAACATGCCATCGGTGCCCTTGGGGCTCTTCGGAGTTGAAACTTTTGGTAGTGAGGATATGCCCATCCCACTACATGCTATGACGCGAGCTCAAGCGAAACAAGCAGGCATCTCCTTACCAGGGCCAAGCAACCTTGATGCAACCTCTATAGGGAAGAAAAGCCGGAGCAGACGAAAAAAAAGTACTGAGGCGAAGATAACCCTTAAAACCGAGGAAATGACTACGCTGGTGACGAGAAAGAGGGTCACAGACGTAGAGGCAAAGACCTCGGCTCCTAAGACAGCAGAGTTAGGGAGTGCCAAGGTAGGAGAATATCCCCATCCCAAACGACAACTCGAAGTTATAGCCAAGGTCAAGGAGTGGGTCAAGGACGCCCAAAAGCACCTTGAAGATGCTGAACCCATATTGGAAGACCCTATGGACAACTTCTCTAGTGTTAACATACCAGTCTCACCCTCAAAACCACCGGCTGGAAATGTGCCTGCACCCCTAAAGGCGGCTCAGCAGCAAGGCCGGGAGGAAGCTTACCACAGCAGACAGAATGCATCGCCTAGAACTGCCAGCCTCAGAGGAAGACAAGGGTCTAATAGCCTCCTCACAACTCTATTGTGCGCCTCAGTAACTCTAAGCCTGGAGGATCTACTTAGGCAAAATCACTCCTTGTGGCAGGAGTTAAAAGACTCGATCGAGGGACACGCGGAACTGGTGGGCACTGATCCGCAAGATCACGATGTAGTTGCACACATCCCAAGTCTAACTCTACACACAGATCCTAAGTCTTTGCACATCAATGCTTTTTGGGAGGGCACTGAAATGCACGCAGTTTTGCCCATCCTAGCCTTAGGGGACATGACTCGGAAGGGAATTGTAGACACAGGTGCCGGTGTTAGTGTGCCAAACCATGCGGTCCTAGAGGCATGGGGAAACCCTCCTGTAGAGACTACCAGATTCAACGTCACGCTAGCAAACGGCATGAAGGTAAGACCATTTGGGGTCTTAAAGAATTGGCCGGTAAAGATTGCCGGTGTGCAATTCTTGGTAAACTTTATTGTCATGAAGGGAGTGGATTACGACAAACTATTAGGCTGACCTTGGATGAGGAATGCACGAGTCATAGAGGATTGGAGCAATGGATTGATTTTCCTAGGGAATAGAACTAGTGCAGTGAGGGTAGAGATGGACACTTGGACGACAACGTCCCTCCCCCACTTCACACTTAGGGCACATCAAGGGCATGACTTTTCAGACCTGTCACCCTAAGTTTTGCACCGCACCTCCAACGCCGCATGAACTGGGTCCTCAAGTGTGGGACATTACCAAGGGCTTGCTCAAGGTTAGACCCATCTCCCAGTTCCACTGGCACGGGCACCATGCACTACACAGTGAGATAGACACACCTAGGCAGTGCACCACTTTTCTTGCAGGTTATGTTCGTGTTTCAAGAACGGGCTGCTTGGTTGAAGGAGATCATCTACTACCTCCTCCAATGACAAGGAATTTTTCCAGGAGTCAGACATGACCCCATTACTGCAACTTCAGGAGCTTTTCTGCGAAGGTTTAAATGGCTCAATAAATTTCATGTTGCCAATCATCCACCTACTGATGTGGCTGCCATGACTGAACCAAATCAAGTAGAAGAAAAACCCCGTGATGGGCTGCCATTGGCATAGATCTTGGAACCTCATCGTCCGATGATCCATGCCCACCGCCTCAAGATCTACGGATTGCTTATTGATACCACAAGCCTGAAGACTTTCAACTCAAAACTGAAGATCCTCTACTCTCAGACAAGGGTTTTTAGCCCAGGCCACGGCCTCTCAAGGCAAACAACATTCGGGGGGTTTCTCCAGAATAAATCCCTCCAATACCATCCTCCTCAAGGATTGCTTATTGCTTCAAGCGTTTCGGATACTCAAATGACGACCGGCTTCATAGGGGCACCAGAACAGTGTGAAGGATGCCGAGAATCTTCATGAAGCCTAAAGCACGCCGGAATCTCTACTGGCCATCGTCATCAAACTCCATCACCTCTCATTCACAAGCATCAGTGTCATCTCCCCACCAGTTCCACCTAGCAATAGCATCATCTATCCCATTACTTCCCACCACAGTGCCATGGGACTGGCACTTGGCTAGGAGGGGGGTAATGTTTGCCGAAGCACAGAGGAGCGAGAAATGGAAAAAGAAAAAAAGAAAAGGCGCCTTAAATGGCAACTAGACCCGGGAAAAAATTAAATGCACGGGCACGATCCTCAAGAAGTCTTGGAGCCGCCCAAGGAGAGTAAAAGAATAAAAAGTGCACCATTAAGTGCGAAAACACTTCCAAAACCTTGTAAAAGAGCGCCAGGCTCACTCCTGTGCAAATTGTATGCATTACTTGGGGATAGGATAGACTAGAATGGTGGGAAAGGAGGAAATGGGCCTAGGCTAATGGCCGGCCATGTAAAAAATGGGGATGACTGCCCATGGAAATTAGGGCGTGTATATAAAGTTGAAAAGTGAATGGGAGGCTCATTCTTGTGTGTGGCAAAAGCTTCTTCTTCTTCTTCTCTTGTTTCTTGCCTTCTTTTTTGTGCTTGAGAGAGGGATTGAGAGAGTGTGAGGGAGTGAGGGAGTGATTGTGTGAGAGTGAGGGATCTTGGAGAAGAAGCTCTCCATCTTCTCTCTTCATCTTCCCCTCCTCTCTTCTCTTCTCTTGTCTCTCATGTGGCTATGGAGGATGAAGCTCATGGGAGAGGGATTGAGGTTGCTTGAGCTTGCCTCAAGGATCATGGAGCTACCGGTGTGCAAGAGAGAAGAGGGCACTCGATCGGGCATCAAGGTAATCTCACTACACCTGTAAGGTAGGCATTGCACGTCAGCTATGTGAGAGGTAGCCATGGCTGCTCAATTCGAAACACTTGAGCAATAAGTGGTCCGTAGGTCTCGGGGTAGAGCTTGAAGCTCCCCTCCATTGCTACATTTGTAATTCACTAGTTCTCTCATTTCTTGTCCCAAAAAGGTATTCTGTTTGTCTATATCGCTCTCAAGGGTTTGTCCGGTCCAGGTCCTGGTCCAAGTTAGAGTCAGAAAGTGACAATTCATGCAAAATCTAAATTCGGCCAAGTAGGTCCGAATTGTAGGGTCCATGTGTCGAATTTGGGTGTGGAGATGTGGGGCTACTCCTTAGTCTCTAGCGCAAGGGCTAACTTTAGATGACATAGCACCAGATGATGTTTTTGGTCCACTTAGGCTATGTGATTCTTGCTTTTTTTTTTCTACAGATAACTATTATGATCATCATCATTGTCCAATGGATTACCACTAGATGCATACCAACTACTCATCTCATTAAAAAAAACATCCTTGCTCACTCTAAACTCACTTATGTCAGGGTTATAATAACGATACCCTTTTTTCTCTAAAAAGTATCTAGTGAAAATATATTTTTCACCCTTTGGATCAAGCTTCTTTCATAGGTCATTGGACACATGAATATATATAATACAACCAAATACTTTCAAGTGTGGCACATCGGGCTTCTTGCCTTTACAACATTATTAGGGAATCATTCCATGAACTGTAGTTGTAGGAGTTTTGTTCACAATATAGACAGTAGTATGAATAGCTTTAGACCAAAAATAATTTGGCATATTTTTTAAAGCCATCAATGCTCGTGCAACTTCTACAATATGTCTTTTTCTTTCTACAATTCCATTTTGTTGTGGGATATACTTGCAATAAAGTAAACCATCTCTTCATCCCATGAGATCTCAAGAAGTGACTGAACTCATTATAGAGGTACTCTCCCCCTCCATCTGACCTCAAGTACTTAACTTTTAAGCCTATTTCTATTTCAATAGCAGCCTTGAAATTTTTGAAGTGCTCAAATACATCACTCTTTTCCTTCATAAAGTATACCTATATCTTTTTTGCTACCACCAAGAAATATATTTTATGTAGGGCCCCAAGTATATATATGCATAATATCAAGTATATTCCTGCTTACATCTCTATCGTGTAAAAAGGGTTGTCTTTTCTGCTTATTAAACTGACATGTTTCACATACTTTATGAAATTATGCAACTCTAAAGAAGACAACCATGTAACCAATCCTATGTACTGCATTAATTTTAGCCTTTGTACATTTGCATGTCCAATATGTTTGTGCCATGTTTCAATTTTTGCAACCACTCGTTTGCCTTTAGTATATATAACAATATTCATAACAGGAATTCAACGCCTAAAGTGAACATGTGGCCAACTCTACTTCCTTTTGTGACCAACTTGTACTTATCATTAAAATTTTCCATAAAGCAACCTTTTGCATTAAATTGAACTTGCAAACCTTACTCTACTATAGATAGTACACATAATACATTTGACAGAATCTTTGTACTATCATGCAAGGATAAGGAAATATTTTCAATATGTGAAATTGGGTGGCATGAATCATTACTCATCTGCACAAAACCCATTTTTCATGACTAGTCATATGATTAGATGCACGTGAATCAATATATCATATATTATTATGTATTCCCTTTTCTATAATGGCATTCATCATTATATGCTACATAACAAACAAATGCTCATTTTTTTCTTCATTCTGTCATAAATACAATGCATAGTTTCCTTGCTACAATTCACCACTATAGATATCATCCTTCTTAGTATAACAATGGGCTACAATATGACATGTTTTGTCACAATAATGACAAAAAATAATAGAATTTCTAGAACCTATATTCTACCATTGAGCTCTTCCTCTAGAGGTCCCCCTGCCTTTATAGTTTCCATGGCCTCTTGAAACCTATATTTCACTTTATTGAGATGACAAACTCTACATGTGTGGACATTGTGGAATACTTGGTTAGATGGGTCTCCATGTCTACACTTAGCACATCACTGGTCATTGTGATCCTCACATGCCACTAGCTTATAACTTATTATATTTAGTTTTTTGTACCCATGTACAATTGGTATAGTTATAATACCAATCGATTAGTATAGTCAAGTATGCATTGTTTGACTTAGTAGGCCACTTTTCTTTATGTTGTATCTTATATATACTTTGTGTATACTATATTTTGGGTTAGAGAAGAAGAAGAAACTAGTAAGAAAATTTTTTAGTCTCCATCTCTCTTCTTGTGTTCTTGAGTGAGCTTGGTCTTATGTGCATGGTGTGTATTTAGTACAGTAGCTCAAGCAAGTCTTCCATCACACGATTCTTGATAATATGGTATTAGAGAAGTGCCACTGAGAGAGGTTGATTTTGAAAGCTAAAGTAAAGGAGAAGAAGCAAGGATTCAAGAAAGCAAGCAAAGGGTATGAAGCTCTCATATTCTTCTACTCTCTCTCTTGGATAGTGCTTGTGGAGGTGCTGGAAGTAGGGCAGAGCAAAAATCATAGATTGCTATGTAGGGCCATGTTTTAGAGTTTCAAGGTTGCAGAATATAGTTTCAAGGTATACTGCAATTTTAATTATGATAATTGAAAGTGTGTACATAGGTTATAGATTTTGAATATGTAAGTTCTAAGGTGTTCACCAAGAAGCAAACACAAGTTTTAAACAGGTTACATATTACATGTATTGTTGAGCACTTAATGAAAAAGGTTGCTTGATGTATAGCTATATACTTTTTATGACAGTTACACAAGGCTTGCTTGTTATTTTGTACCAACTTTGTGATAATGGCAAAGAACACTAAAAACCCCATCATTCAAAAGCTAGATAAGAACAATTATCCATCATAGAGGTTTCGTATGACAAACTTTCTTATTGGAAAATGTATTTACGAGTTTGTTGTAGGTGAAGAAAAGAAGTCAGAGTTGAGTAACCTTGCTACTATAAATGAAGTAAAGGTATGGAAAGAATGTAATGCAAATGACAACAAGGTGATGTATTGTGGCTATCTGCGGTCATTGATAATACTATATTGTAGTATATTAGAAATCCAGAAACTTCACATGTAGCTTGGATAATTTTTAGCAACACTTTTTCAATAAATACAAATGAACAGAAGATTCAACTTGAGCAAGACTTGAATACCTTGAGGAAAGGGAAAATGTTTGTAATGAGTATGTTTCTCATATGTTTTAAAGGTGAGGAGCATTGCAAATGCCTTGGTCGCAATTGATGGAATATGTGATGATGATGATTTGGCTCTATTAACTTTGGGTGGTCTTATTAATGAGAAGGCGTAGAAATCATTTGTCACTTTTGTATATGTATGGAAGCCATTTTCACATTTTGATGAGTTGGTCTCTCATGATCATTGAAGAGATCAATATGCAAGATAAACCATTTTAAAGAAGTGGTGAACATGTCTAAGATTTTTACTCAAGTTGAGGAAGGGAATGTGGTAGATCTTCTTCAAGAGGCCATAGTATGGGACCTACTAGGTGATAATCAACAAAACAGGTTGTTAAATCAGCAATCTAGTAAAATGCAAGTTTCAAGATGCTTGGAAACTTTAGAGGTAGGGGGAGTTCTAGAGGAAGAGGTTAATGGAAAAACAAAGATTCTGACAATTTTGGTATTGTTTGTCATTATTGTGGCAAAACAGGTCATATTGTAGCCTATCGTTATGCAAGAAGGATGATATCCACAATAGTAAATTGCAACAAGAAAGGGATGCATCATCTTCACGACAAAATGAAGAAAAAATGAGCATTTGTTTGTTCTTCATCATATGATGAATACTGTTACAGGAAAGGGGACACATGATGATGTATGGTATGTTGATTCAGGTACATCCAATCATATGACCAATCATACTAAATAGTTTGGAGAGAGACATGATTTACAAAATATGGATAACGTGCAAACAGGTCATGATTCATGTCATCAAATTTCACACATTGGAAAGGTTCCCCTATATTTACGTGATGACCAGACGTAGAGTCTTTCAAATGTATTACATGTGCCATCAATCACAAAGAATTTGGTGTCTGTTGGCCAAATGGTAGAGTAAGGGTCGCAAGTTTGATTTAATGAAAAATGTTTTTTTGTAAAGTATTTTAATGACAATTGCATATTAGTCACAAATTGAAGACTTAGAGTTGGCCATTTTTTCACTTTAGATGTTGGAATTCTTGCTATGAATGTTACTATGTATGCTAAAGAAAAATGAGTGGTTGCAGATATTGAAATATAACATAAACATATTGGATATGCAAATCCAAGCTTTGTATCCCAATCTTTTTAGTTCTAATTTTCCAATTTGGTTAGAATCTTGCACAAGATTTTGTTGGTGGATTCTACTAAAAACCATTGGCTTGCAAGCGGATAGTAATGAGATGACTTTTTATATATAATTAGAAAGAATGAGGTGAGCTCTTTGATAACTTTATTTAAAAATGTGTTTCTTAGTCATCACTGAGCAATTTGATTGGCATGCCATACTTGGTGAAGACATCTCAAAATAAACATTTGGCCACGCTTCTATCCATTTGGTACAATAGTCAGTTGCTATTGATATGTACTTGTTGTGAGTGTAGGCAAGAACAAAAGAGATGGTCCAATAAATTCCAATCCCCACTTTTGAAAAGGTCCCAAGGGTAGGATTGGTTGGACTGGTAAGCGATCTCTAGCTTTGGGTTGGCCCAGCCACCATTGCTAGGAATCAAAGTGCTAGATCGGCCCATTATGATCCAAAACACTGGCTAAGGAGAGCTAATCATTTTCGGTGGTCCTTCTAGAGATGGGTTGAGGGTACACCTATTTCTAGAAAATTCATCATCTATTCATACCAAGACCACAGAGGGTTTGGTGGCTTAGGGTCTATGTCAGCTCTATTGATGTGATAAAGAGTTGTGCATCTAAGCATTCATCATCAATGCCATTTGATGGTTCTTCGAAATCAAGGCATGACAAAAATTCTGCCATGGCATACTATGTTTCAAGACAATATACTAATGTGCACTCAAATTCCTATAGCAACAAGATCCATTGAGCAAGTCACTCAGTGATGTTTTGTTTCTTGACTAAGTAGACCAATGCTGAATGATCCACATGAAAAGTAAATGCGTACCCTAGAAAATAGTATCGAAACATTTTAATGTAGATCATGCCCAAATATCCTCTTTAATTTAGTTGACGGAATAGTTTTTCTTTACACTAGATAATCTTCTACTGGTGTAGAACATAGTTTGGAACCATCCATTTTCATCTTACTACATCATGATGCTTCCAATCTCTATGTCACAAGCATCAACAAATACATGGAAGAGCTTTGCACAATTGGGTGGAATCATGATGGGGGCCTTTAAAAGTAATAGCCAAAGGCATCGGAATGCCACATAGACTTCTTCATGCCATTCTTGAGTTTTTTTAGGGACATGTGCCAATTTGTTGAGTGGGAGAGCTAGATGCGCTAAAAGATGCTGGTGGCTGTTGAGAGTGGAAAAAGATTGAATTTTTGACTATTTTTTGTTGATTTTGAGGTTTGAATGGTTGCTTTTTTATGGATTTAGAGTGATGTATGGTTGTTAATGGAAGTGTTTGAGAGTGTTTTGGATGATATGGATTATGTTTTGGAAGTTCATGATGATTTTTAGTAGAAATATGAAGCTTTCTAATGTTCTAATAGGTTCTATTGAGGTTTTGATTGGTTATGATACCTTCTGTATAGCTTCTGTTTTGTTCTGTATGAAGCATGGATTGATGATTGATGAAGGTTGAAATATTTTGAAAGCTTATTGAATAGTTTTTGATAGTTTGGAATGGTTTTAGTATGAGTTGTGAGGATTTGATGCTCTCTGATGACCTTCTGTAAGCCTCTGTAAACCTTCTGTAGAGCCTCTGTCTCTGCTCTGTTCCTGTTCTGTAGATCTTTTCTAAGTGTTCTGTCAAATGTATGTGTGACATTGGAAAAGTTTTTCTAACTTTTGGAAAGATGAATCTAAGTTCAAAAGAGCTAAAACAAATGGGAGAAGCAGCTGGAAGGCTGAAGAGAAGACTGGAGTGACAGAGACAGAAGTGAGATATGAAGGGTTACTGTAGTGGCTCTGGTGCCCTTTCATACCTCCCATACCTCTTGGCAGGTGTATCCACGACCTAAGAAGGATTATTGAGAGTCATTATTGAGTATTCTAGTGAGGAGATGATGTATTATTGATAGAGATAGAGAGAGAGAGAGAGCAAGAGATAGCCAATTCTATCAAAATAATGTATCTTTTTATGAGAGATTGAGAGAGAAAAATATGAAGACATTTAAGATCAATACTATGTGATTGATTTCCATTCAAAAGTGGTATATTTCTTTGTGTTCTTGTTTGTTATGATGGATTCTGTGAAGATGTTGAAGATTATGGTTGATTCTATCAAATCCGTGGGAGATATCTACTATGATGTTGCGTGAAGATTTATTGTTTTCTCTGTTTAGTCATCAAAAGAATGAAATAAAAGCTTGTTGATATTACAAGATATATTTTCTTACAGTAGAATTCCTTATTCCTTGGTGTTCCTCTTGGGGCTCCATGTTTTTGGTGCGCAGCCGAGGAAACTTGCCATCAACAAGCATCAGAAGAGGCTGAAAATGAAGGAAACGACATTGTCAAGAAAAGGAGAATTCAATGGATGTTTGCAAAGTTCCTTCTTCCACTGAAGAGTTGGAGATTCTTATTGCCAAATCCACTTTCCACAAGAAGTTAATCCCACAATGGCAGAAACATATTACCATCATAATGCAAGCTCTATGCGGTGAACTGTTTCCTCTTCCTGTTGAGGCAACAGAAACTTGCATCTTGGTGGCAAATTGTTTGGAAACAAACTGAAGAGCACAAGCAGAGAGAATGACTATCCATGGAAGATTTAGCATTCATTGAGGAGTTTCTAGACATCATCAAGTGGGATATCGTGAAGAAGCTTCAGGAGTTGTGGTCTGTGGAGGTTCACAAAAACAAGAAGGAAAAGAGTTGGAATTTGTTCGTGGATGCTCAATAGCAAGATACATGGGATACTTGGTGCACTGACAATCTTCTGTTTGTTCAATTAGCAACCCATTGGAAGTTGGTAGATAGAGTGTTTTTCACAACATACACTATTGAAACCCTTAGAAGCTGGCATTATTATAATGGCAAAACAACGATCCTAAGAAGAATGAGTTTTGATACTTTCAGAACGGAATATCTCCCCCTCTATAGTGGTTTGAAAGCCAAATTCAAAGATGTTGAAAAGAAGGAAGTAGAAGAGATGTTGGCCAGAGAATCCCCCAGAGACTCAAGCCCCTCTCTGATTTTATTCTATTGAGTACTAAACAACTGGTTGAAGCCAAGCCCCTAATGAATGACACAATCAAGAGGCAAGCATTAGAAAGAGTCCAAAGGTACGTGAGAAGAGAGAAGGCAAGAATCAAAACTGAGAACGAGCTTGCAACAGAAGCCTCCTTTGACGTCCTAAAAGCACTCTTTATAGAAGTCCCCATGGCGACTCAAGGTCCCCTTCCTAGTCAGATTTGTCCTGGAAATATTGATAACAGGCCACCAAATGTAGTCCCATTGCCAATTTTTAAGGGAGAGTACAATGATGACCCTGATCTTCATGTAGCAGAGTTTATGGTAGCATGTGTGGCTAACAATGCTAGAACCCCTGAGCATTGGTTAGCAATATTCCCTGCCACTTTCAAGGGCGCGATGTTTCAGTGATATGAGAGACAAGCAACAGGAACTTTTGGCACCTAGGATGACCTGAAGTTGGCCTTCCTCACTAAATTCAAGCATGAAGGTTTTGAAGAGCGGATGCGAGAGGAGTTCATGAGCCTAAGTTAGTCCTCTGGAGAAAGAGTAGAAGCATATGTCTTGCGAATGGAATCCATCCTGAAGAGATGGACTAACCATCATTTGGATGAAGGCATTCAGAAAGGAGTGTTTCTTAGAGACCTACAACCAGAAGTTCGCAAGTTCGTGGAATTGAGAAGACTAGTCAATAGTCAATCTGCAAACTGCAATGGAAGGTGCAAGATTGTATGACGAAGTTGAAGCAAGGTTGTCAATGCCTCCAAGGAGAGGAGTCTTACCTCCTCCCATGCCAGGAATGGTATACCCACCAAATGCAATCCTAGGGATAGTTCCCTACCCCTATCCCTAGATGCAAACAGTGCCGTAGTATAGTGCACCTAATCCACTGTGGTCCCCACAGATGATAGTGCCTCAAATAATGGTTCAACCACACAACAACTGTGGCCTCAAACAATTCCTCCAATGGCGACTCAGCAACAGTGGAACCCTACCAACTGGAATCAACAATCCCAAGTCTCAACCAGAGCTCTGAATCAAAACCAGAACAGAGGACCCTCTAGATCAACCCAACCAGTGTATACAATAATTACAGAAGCTGCCCAAAACCCTACTACAAGTACTTCAAGGGGTGAAAACGTGAAGGACTACTTATCCAACTCAGTTGCAAGTATCAAGGAAGAGCTTATGGATGTGATCACAAAGCAGCTACAGATGTTGAAGGTGAATACCACCAATATATCCACTCATGCGGGAGCTAGAAGAGATGTGATGCATTCTAATACATGGTGCAGAAAGTGTCATTAAGCAGGACATTTAGCCACTGAATGTACCTGAAAACCAACCATTCTTAGAGCCTTTTGTTCCTACTATTTGTGGAAGAACCATACAGAGGATATTTGCTATCTGAAAGAGATGCATGAGTGAAGACAGAAGGAGAAAATGCAAGATTCAACTTTCTAGAATCCAAAATGACAACACAAGATATTGGACCAAAGCCTAGGGAGTTTGGTCCTAATTTTGGTCCAAGGAGGTTTCCCTCTCAAAGTTACAAAGGATGACAGTCTAGCAGTGGTCAGAGATCAGAAGTGGAATGTTACAGGTGTGGAGAAAAGGGTCATATCTCCCTGAGTTGTCCAAACCCTAGACGATCTGTGGATTACAAGCCCTTATGCAGCTGATGAAAAGGAGAAGGCCACACTGCAAAGGACTTTCCAAGTTCAACCCCTGTCAAGGCCAATGCCACTGATAGCCAACAGAAGGCACAAGAGCATGCCTCCAATTTGGTAAAGTTAGAAGTTGCCGCTATCATGCGGGCCAAGAATAAGGAACTAGTTTTTCAGAACGAAAATAATTCCCCTGCCAAGACTATGAAGTTCAACCTGCCAACAGAGGGACAGAGCAGTACAGTACAGAGCACTGCAGTGCCACAGGGGGTCACAGAGACAGTCCCAAAAACAGGACCTAAGGTCCAAGAGATAGACGATACAGAAGCACCTCCTGAAAAAAAGAAAGTGCCAATGCTTCCATTGCTAGAAGAAAAATGAAATATGAAAACGGGTGTATTCCCATTCCCCAGCAGGCTGGAGAAGCATGTGGATCCTATCAAAGATTATGACTTTGTCAAAGACTTAGACAGCTTTAAACCAAACCTAACATTCCGATAGTTTCTAATGCTGTCTCCTAGCTACCGAAAGAAATTCAAAAGCATCTTGACAAGAAGACATAGACTAAGGATACCTCCTTCAATAGCGACCAAGACCAATAAGGCCCTAGAGCCTGTAAAGGAAGTAGATGTGGCTAACGCATTCACAGATCCTGGAACCCCAGAGATTAGTGCATGGATAGAAGGATGCTTTATTTCAAATATATTGAGTGATGGAGGCTCATCAGTAAACATAATGACGGATGTGATAATGAAGGACTTAGGGTTACAAGGAATTCAATCTACACAATGGCTTATCAGATTGGCAGACCAAAGAAGAATTAAACCGTTGGGCATCCTCCCAGACGTAAAAACAACCCTTGCAGGAAGAGACTATTGGCTGACATATTTGGTAGTCAAACCAAATTCTTATGGGACCTCATACCCTCTACTATTGGGAAGACCTTGGATTTTTGAAGCGAGAGCCAGGATGGATTGGTTCAAAGGAACACTAACCCTAGGTAGAGGACCCAACAAAGTGGTGTTGAAATTGTATGGATCACAAAAAGGCAATGGATCCACATCCATTGAGATCATAATTGACTCCTCCAACGAGTGGTACATCAGGAGAGAAGAGGCTGTTAAACAGATATTTCCCAAGAAAACAAAGGCACAGTCCCTAACAGTAGACACTATAAGCCAACTACCAAAGGAAGCAAAGTCTTTGTGCATGGGAGAATACCTCTTGTCTCAACTAGAATTGACTTTTGAAATCACCTTTGACAGTGAAATTGAAGCATGGATGTACTATTCTCCCTATTACATGGCAGTCGCAGAGACAGTAACAGAGATAGAGCCAGAGACAAAGGCAGAAGCAGAAGTAGACATAGAGGCAGAAGATATGTTCTTCTCCTACAAAGCCTCTATAGAAGAAGAGACAGAGCCTCTAGAGGAAGAGGATGAACATGATGAGGAAGAAAATGAAACAGGTTATGAAAGTGCAGTTGAAGAAGATCCTCTGATAGTGGATGATCTTGTTGATATCCCTACAGAGACCTCAGAGGTTGAAGATCTCGAGGTGTTGGAGGGAATGACCATGGTTCCATTTGGGTTGGCCAATGGACCACAAAGTATGCAAAATCTGCATAAGCAATGGATCAAAGGCATAAAAATTAAGCTCACCAGTGGCTCCTATCGCCCTGACCATTCATTCTGTAGAAAAGATGATGATGATGCCCCTTGTCAATAGAAGCCATAGCTATCAAAGCCACGGCTTCTAGAAGGTCTATGCTATATAACATTCCTAGACACATCCTCTGAATATGAATCCCTAAGCCTAGAAGAAATCACCACTCACATAGAAGCAAATAAAGCTCTGATACCCTTCCATCAATCTCAACAAACAAATGAGTCATCTGTTCAGAAGGAGGACACTGGTTCTAGTGGAGCATCAGACGATGGCACTACTCTCTTGAAAGAGTCAAACCTCTATCCAGAAGCAATCCGTGGGACATTTATCTGCGAAGTGGAAGGTGAAAGACAAGTGACGTTCTTGGATATTGACAGTACTAAACGTCACTTGAAAGTAGGTCTCAATCTTCCAGAAGAAGAACTAGTGGTCTTGTGGGATCTATTCAAGGAGAACTTAGACGTGTTTGCTTGGTCGTACAAAGACCTAAAGGGGATTGGTCCCAGAGTATGCCAACATCACATTGACCTTTAAAAAAAACAAAACAAATAAAACTGTTATGGGAGAAAAGAAAGAAATTCCATGTCATAACATGCCTCCTTCCAAGAATAGGTGGAAACACCCTTGGGCGAGAAGTTGACTGTGGAAAAGGTGGTAACACCCTGCAGTTCAGGACACACAACTTTTCACACGCAGCCCGGGTATCTCCTTTGATTTTTCACAAACCCGTGAAAAATACCTATGATTCGAGATTTTGCAAGTTTCCTGGCAAGCTTCAACAACGGTGGATGGGCCTGTACAAGGTACTTGCTTTCAATCCTAATGGATCTGTTCAGGTGCAAACCGTTGATGCCTCTGATGATCCTTTCTTGATCAATGGCTATCGTCTGAAGAAGTACTTTCCTCCTTGGGAAACTTGACAATCACAATGGAGCTACCCTCTCCCTTTTGGGCGTCGCACTGTTATTCTCTTCGTGCTTCTGATAGCCCTTATGATATTCCTCATGAGGCAGTCTCATTCTGTTAGCCCCTCATAGATACCTCTCAATCCGACCTTGTTCTCTTTCTCGTCTGATCCAACAATGGTGGCGAGGTTGGTCCTGACACATGGTATTTCTACCATTCTCTTTATTAACGAAAAAAAACCAAAAGAAAAAAAACAAACAAACAAAAATGTTATGGGAGAAAAGGAAGAAATTCCTTGTCATAACAGCCCTCATTCCAAGATAAGGTAGAAACACCCCTGGGCGGGAAGCTGACTATGGAAAAGGTGATAATACCCCGTAGTTTAGGATAGTTGACTCATTAGCGTACCTTTCTAGCCAGTAATTAGAAGCTACCTCCCTTGGTGCATTGTCTCTGCAATATCAGTCCATCTGCCCTTCTAACAGACGACCTTTCTTACAAATCATTGACGTATTAGACTTGTTGGCTGCCTCCCTGGGTACGCCTCGTCTTCAACATCCTGATGACAACAACATCTGATATGATCTTCATCACCAACCCCTTGAGTAATGTGAGCTTTCATCCTAACAAGATGGGGATGTGTGTATGGGCTGCCCTCTGTATCTATCAGCGAGTGAGACAGAGGGTGGGGTGAGTGACCAATCCTTTCCTTCAAATGGCCCTTTCAATGCACAATGCATGATCTGTTCTTGTGCACTGCACCGTAAGGCTCCCTGGCCTTCCTTCTTGCATTGTATGCCGGCACAAGGCAGGATGCACTGTTGCACCATCAAATGCACACAAGGCATACAACCTTTGTATAAGTGACAGTAAGGATTGCATCAATGGGTTTCAGGAAGGGCTGCCCTCTGTATCTTTCAACAGAGCGTGAGATAGAGGGTGGGTTGAGTGTGACGGATGTTTCTTCAATCAATTATTGAGAGGTGAGGATTGAGGGATGTTACGAAAATTGGAGTCAGGTACATTTTTGTTTCCCTCTGCACCCACGGGATGGGTCTTTGCCATCGTCACAGGACACGCCACTCTATTCTGTGCACTCCACTATAAGGCTCCTTGGCCTTCCTCCTTGCACCTATGCCACACGGGTTGGACGCACTGATGCACCATCAATTGTGCACCCTGGCATACTCCCTCTGCACCACCCCCTTGTCGATTCCGAAATCGGGTGTGAGATCTAGGTTTCCATCAATATTACCTCGAGTGATATAAGTTATGGGGTGAGTGACTGTTCTCTCATTCCATTTGAGTGCTCGTAAGTTGAGTGACTATCTTTCATCAATGACACCTCCCACGACAGGTTTAATCAACCTGCTACCTCCCTGGGTGTTGCTGCATGGTCCCTGCCATGCTGGCTGAACGCTAGAACGAGCCGTGGTACCTCCTATAGCCGACTCCAACCTTTCTGTAGCAGTGACAGTTCCTTCGACCATACGTGAAACGGGCCAAGTTTTTCTAACCCTATCCTTATGATTGCAATTGTACGTTATGTTTTAAGTGTGAGGACAATAGAGTTTAGTCGGTTGACGAGTCCTAAGTTATGTTGCTGCATCTAACCATGTCCGTTAAGGTTTTAAGTGTGGGGACACGTCCCTGTGCGTCTATGATGTATACCCCCTGTATATGCCTCACTTTAAGTCTTGCATATATGCCATGACCTGATTTTACCATGGTGAAGTCCCTTCCCCACCCACTCGTCCATGTTCAACCCACCCTTGGGGCATGTTCCTTCCCTATTTTTCTTTATCTCTTGTTTTGATGTTTTTCCATGTGAACACACCATATGTTCACCGAAACCCACATCCAACCTTATAGCTCTATTCGTCCCTTTGACTTGACTATTTTTCCTTTTTACCAACCCTTGTTCCAACCGATGGTTCTTGAGTTATTAATTTTTGAAGCATTTCCTATGCATTGGCTGGTTTTCCATGTGAACGCATCTTTATTGCTTCTGAACAACAATTTGACGTGACAGTCGTGTCCTCCATCTTCCTCATAACATTTTTCATTTTTTAATCCATGTCCTTTCGATGCACAGTTCATCTACTATTAATTTTTGTGTGTTTTCAAGCCATTTTCGTGAATATTTTTAACATTTTTTCATATGAACATACCCTATTTTCACCGGAATTCCTATTTCATTTGAATGTTGTGTCTTGCCAACCTTTCCCTACATTTTTCCTTTTTTTTCCACCCTATTTCGACCGCTGTATTTTTTTGTTATTAATTTTTCAATATATTTTCACTTCTATTTTTTTGTGTTTTTTGCATGTGAACCCCTTCTAACTTCACCGGAAGTGAGTTTTGACATGATAACCCTGTGCATCCCCTTCCTGCGGACATTTTCTCTTTTTACTGCCCTTCATTTCGCTGCTCGGTTCTTTCTGTATTCATCTTTGAGCCCATTTTCGGGTTCGTTTTTTGGGTTTTTTCATATGAATGCGTCCTTTCTTGGTCAGAACCGTGTTTTGACGTGATAGGTTTGTCAAGCACATTATTTGGCATAATTTTTCTTTTTTTTGTCCCACGTTTCGGTGTGCTAATTTTCCCATATTAATCCCCATATGTATTTTTGGAGTTGTTTTTCGTGTTTTTCACCGGGGAACGCCTTGATTTGATCCCCGCCACCCCATTGCATTTTTTCGTAGTCTCCTCCTTGCTTTTCGGCCCACTTTTTCTTTTGTATGCATTGCATTCTGACGAACGATTTGCGAGTTATTAATTTTTCTTTGTTTTGTCATGTCCCCATACGCCTTGCCTTGCGCGTGAACGCACGCGTTTTTGAATTTACGCACCTCGACATGCATTGTTCTCTTCACGCCCTTTTGTCCCGACATCCAAGCCCCTGTTGTTTCCCATCCCTAAATTTTTTTTTTAAAAAACCCCGCCCGCGCACTTTCCCTTTTTTTATTTTAACAAATACATCTCTCTCTCTCTCTCTCTCTCTCTCTCTCTCTCTCTCTCTCTCTCTCTCTCTCTCTCTCTCTCTCTCTCTCTCTCTCTCTCTCTCTCCAAGTAATAACAAGGGGAGACACACATACACACACTATTAAAAAAAAACAAAAAATTTACTAAAACAAAAAAAACAAACATTACTAAACAAAAAACAACAAAACAAAAACCAAAACATTACTAACAAAAAAAAACAACCAAAACATTACTAAAACACAAAAAAAAAACCAAAACAAAGAAAAAACATTACTAAAAAACAAACAAAAAAAAAAACGTTACTAAAAAAATTTAAATTTAAAAAAAACCAACTTTCTTACATGTCGTGCGGCCATTAACCCCCCTCTACTTCCCCTTAACCCCCCATTCCCCATTTCCCCCTCCATTCTACTACTTTCCCTTTCTTTTCTTCCCCCTTCTTCCCCATACCCTCCCCCTCCTATAACCTCCTTTCTCCCCACCCCCATTCTCCTAACCGCCCCTACATCCCCTTACCCCTAGCTTACCCTCCCCCGCCTTTTCCTACCACCTTACCCCCCTTCACCCCATTCACCAAATCCTCCCACCTCGTTTAACCCCCACCCCCCTCCGCGTGTTCGCGTCTTTCCGTGTGCCCATGTGTGGTGCCACTCCAGCATCCATTTCGCGTTCGTGTGTGTGGTTCGTGCACGCCTCCGTGCAGGTTTTTTTTTTGTGTGACTGTTGATGCACAAGGACGCGCGTTTGGTCTTATCCGTGCAGTGGTGTGTGCCGTCCCCGAGCACATACAGCTATTCACACACAGCTCGGGTATCTCCTTTGATTTTTCATAAACCCGCGAAAAATACCTAAAAATACTTAAAAATATTGAAAATTTTATTTAAAAAATTATTTTTTAAAAAAATACTAAAAATATCCTTACTAAATTGGGCAATTTTCTAGTTGATCTTGTTGATTATAATACAGAGAAATAATTGCAAAAAAATAACAATATTTAAAATCATTTTTAAAATTCACTAAAAATTGAGAAATTTTCATTAAAAATCCCTTATAAATTAGAATTAAATTCAAAAAAATCACAAAAAATTCTATCAATGCATTTAACTACTTTTGGAATATTTTATAAGTTGAAAAATCCTTGGCACATGATCACCCTACTATTTTTGGACCCAAATGATAAACTTTTAACTTGAAGTCATTAAAAAATCATTTTAGATTCCAAATATAGGTTGCAAAATTAAAAAATTAAAAAAATTATAGATCCATTGTTGAAGCCTAATGGTTTTATTTTCAATTAGGTTTGATTGATACCCTAATAAATCAAACATTTTAAAATTTAAAAAATACAAAAAAAAGAAAAAATACAAAATACAAAATACAAACACACCTAAATTACAATTAAAATAATAATAATAACAATTTCACCCAAACACTAATGAACATTACCTAAACCAAATGTGATCCCACTAACATTGCCTTAATATTTATTTTGTTTTTTTTAATAATAAGGTGTTTTATTTTTTTCCAGTTAGTGGTTTTTGCTTTTTTGATTGGATTCCTTGCATTTGGGACTACTCAGTATGCCCTCAATCTCTTGCATACACACCCCTACCAAATATCTATTTTTCGTGCTTTATTTATTTTTTGTCATCCCTTAACCACAGTTAATTGTTAAAATAAACTTTATTCACCCACTTTTTCATGTGCGCTCACACCAAACACACATTTTTCTAATAAATTAAAATCAACCCGACGTTCACTTTGCACACACTACGTGCGCTTTAGAGGCACTTTAATTTTCAATAAAAATGAACCAGTCGTTCACAAAAATGCACGCACTGAAAAAGAAGAGTGCTTCAGACACATTAAATTTTTAATCAATGAATATGCATTTAGAGACCTGAGTCTGGGGATCACAGTCTGGGTCTCGTTAAAAGCATCATTTCACATTAATAAATTGTAACTAACAATTTAAAAATGAACCGTTGTTTTCTTATTAAGGTTTACAACCTAATAAAATTTCAACCATTGTTAATAATTTATTAAAATGAACCCTTCACTAAAATCATTCCCCTTACTACACTTTTTTCCCTTTTCAATAAATATGCTTCGTGGAATGGGCACGTATAGTCCTTTAAGCTGACATTGTTTATCAAAGTTCTAGTTATGTCCTAATTAGGTTTTTGAGGTATTATGGTTTGATTATGTGATACGATTACGGGTGTGGTTTATAGTTTTTTTAAAAAACCTAATACGGGGTCTTGGGTGCCTGCTTGTTGTATAGCATGAAGCTTTCGATCACATATGTGTAGGGGTCATGCCAAATTTTTTCTAGGATGTGGGTTGTTTGGGGTGGTCAATTGGTTAGTTACATCTGTGTGTACTTATTTTGATCGATTTCTTTTTTATAGCTATTTTATTGTTTTACAGGCATTCTCTGTGATTGTCTGTGTTTGTGGTGTGTGTATATTCCATTTGAATGCACCTCAAGCTCCTCCTGTTTAGTATGTCCCATTGATCAGTAGGGATTGTTCTTCCCTACTGACTTTTGAGCCTATCGCAAAAGCTAGCCTTGCATCTTTTGTGGCAGCTTCAGTCTCTTTGATTCCAAATGATCCAGCCCTATGTGATGAGTTTCTTGCATCATACAGTAAGAAATAGGGCTTGGTTTGTAGTACTTCCATGGTTTTGACACCTAGAGGGTTAGGGAAGGCTTTGTCTCTTCCCTACAAAAAAGAACCCTTTGTTACAGCCAAACAGTTATTCTCAAATGACGAGATTCTCAAGTTGTTACAGAAGTAAACTAAAGAGGTCCTCGATGTCAAGAAGGTAATTAACACTTCAGGAGTTTCTTTCTCAATGATCATTGATCCTCTTTGGAAGCTAGTCTGCCAATTTCTCCAAGATAGGTTCATGCCTGCCAAGACACCATCTCACTATTTGTCCAAGGAGCTCTTCACAGCTTCCAAGATGGTGTTAAAAAGGGGTTGCCATTGACCAGAGTACTTACCTTCTTACGAAGATGGACCAACATTTTGTCAAAGTGACTAGAGGGAATGGTACCAACGTAACCTATGGTTCATATTTATATGCTTTCTTGACATATTTAGGCCTTAAAAAGGGTGTGCTACCCCCTCCTCCATCTGATCCAGTACCTCCCCCTCCACCTTTAGAAGATTCAGAACCCATTGACATAGAGGATCTTGATTCCCCTCCTCCACTGGTCATTTAGCGGAAGCGCTTGAAGTGTATAGCAGAGAAAATTCCACCAGTCATTCCTTCAGTAACAGTTCCTGCTACCTCTGGAAGTGACCTCCCTACCTCGGGTAAGTTACTCATGAATATATGTGTGCATCATGTGGGTTCAAAATAATGTATTTTTAAAATACCATTTTTATAAATTTTTTACATACAGAAGGGTGTACTATAAAGTTGTTATTTACAGATTGAATAGAAAAGGGTTATATTTTATTCATAAAAAATTCACAGATAAGGATATTTATAAATAGGCCCTGAACGCACGTGATGTAGATGATATACATATAGTAACTTCCTCGAGCTCCCTGTCTACCTCACATGCAATAACTTATTCAAGGCACATCGAGATGGTTCTTTGGAAATATCAATTCCTTCGCTGAACAGTTTAGTGTTAGGGGATGCCATTCCTTTCCTTTGTAACGACATCCAAAGTTCTATTGAACTCTTAGTGAGACAGCTTGTGTTCAACAATTATATGCTTATTTCTATGAAGAATTGATGCAATCCAAAGACCAGATGCATAAGGCAACCACAAAGTTAGCCTCTGCTAAAGACACTCTTGCCAATCTGTTTAAGCAGATAGAGCAACAGACACAAATGATTGAGACCCAGAGAGAAGAAATATCTTCTTTAAAAATTCAGTTGGTAGAGGCTCAGTCAGAGGTCACTAGAGTTTTGAAAGAGAAAGAGAAAATGTCTAAAGAAGCTCAAGAGTTTAAGACTCTTTTAGATACCAAACTGTCAGCTTTGCATACTGCTCACAATACATTGGAATCTCAAGCTTCCCAGATTAAGCAGTTGAAGGACCAATTGGCGCAGCCGCGGTCTATTCCTCCAAGCCCCAGTGTTCCCATGATTCCTTCTATATCTTAGTAGGACTTGGCAGTTCTTTAGAGACAGGCCACATTATGTCCATTGTTTCAAGATAAAGTGGAAAGATTACAGTCCAAGATGGATTTATTATGGTCTACATTTGAGCACTTTCAGGAGTATGTTCCTCCCGACCATTCCTTTTTTATCCACTATTAGCTGCAGAAGTTGGCCTTCTATATTAAGCTCTCAACAATGGATCTCCATCTTCCAAAGGATGGTTGGAGTGGAGCTTAGTCTTCTAATTTGCTAATAGAATTTGTCAGTATGGTCTTTGAATATTCCATGATGCCGAATACCATGTTGATGTCTTATGTGTATCTATGAGGTAATCTGTTAATTTCAGATGATGTAGATCTGGCTTGGTATGTGGGGGATGTGGTCTTACAAGCTGCCTTATATGTCAACCATTTGGAGTTGAGGATAGATGACATGTTCCAATGCTATTCTTCTAAAGTGGCTCCTTGCCCTGATACTTTATGGCATTCAATGATTGATTCTGTAGTCCTGAACCAACTCTAGAATATAGCTTCTACTTATGTGCAGAGCACTAACCAACTGAGGGTGGATCTCCTAGCTTATCTTTCCAAGAACCATCCATTTGATTCATCCTTCTTTGATGCCTACCATCGACGATCTGTTTTAGGTCCCTCTGTTCCTAGCTTATTGTACTATCAACAAATGGCCCATCGCTATGATGCTTATTTTTCCCTTTATCAATCCAACTCAGCAGCTATCTTATCTTTCCTTTTCCAACCTCAGGGTTTTCCTCAAATTCCAATGTTTACCTATTGTTCTTTCATTGAAGATCATGTCTTTTCCCCTTCTCTACTATGCCCTTCTCCATCTATCCATATATCTTCTACTTTTCTTGCTTATCAATTGGCACCTTTCCTAACTGATTCACTTAAATTTCCAGCCACTCCTTCTTTAGCTTATTCCTCATTTTATGATTTTGCCTACCCATCTCTTCATCCTCTTTTACTTATTCCACTTCCATCTCCTATCACTTCTATTTCTCAACCCCCTCAGTTGGTTAGTAGGTACGAAGGATTTGATCAGCACATTTTGAGAAGAAGAGGATGGAGCTCAGCTGATTCTCTCATGGGACTACAGATTAATTGGCCATTAATTCCAAGGGACTAGACAACTGCTAGTCAAGCATACCAAAATTACCTCCATTTTTCTCAATAATATTCACAATCTCTAGATCCTTCACTGAGATTGATAGCCCATTTTTCTTGGTACTTAGCATATATGCATAGGCATTCTCATAACGATCAAAAGGCCATTCCAAAGCTTTGTATAAATGCCAATGTGAGCATTGATTCCCAATAGTTGGATATCCTATATTTTCATGCCCTTTGTCTACCTAGCAGATACCCTGTTTTGCTAGAACGGATGTGCTACCTTCAATTCTTTCAGAATCCTCCAAAATCTTTTGTAGATGAGTCTTTATCCCTGGATCGCTTTTGTAATCATCAAGCTTTTAAGAGGGATCATCTTCATTGATACCCCTGAATGTATCTTCTATGCTTCTTAATGAGACATCTTTTGGAGGTGCCATTTAGATGGTTGTGTTTGTGTGTGTTGTAATATTTTGTATGTGATGAGTTCATGATGGTTGAATAATTTGTTCGAGAGCTCTCTTTTCAACTATTAATGGTGGATGGCAAGCCTACGATGGAAAGCTGAAGAATCTCTTATATCCTTTACAAATTTGTTATGACTTTTATTGTTTATCAAATGTGTTAATGAATAACAAAGTTTTTCTTTAGTGGTATTCTTTTCTAGAGATATAGGTGATAAGTTGGGGTCGTGGTGGAGTGATTGTTGAAGATACTAAAGAAGATCAAATTGAGCTCTTTCTTGCACTTACATTCTTATTTTCCTTAGGTCGCAAGGACGCTACCTTTCCAAGTGTGGGGATATGTTGAGAGTGGAAAAAGACTGAATTTTTGACTAATTTTTGTTGATTTTGAGGTCTAAATGGTTAATTTTTTATGGATTTAGAGTGATGTATGGTTGTTAATGGAAGTGTTTGAGAGTGTTTTGGATTATATTGATTATGTTTTGGAATTTCATGATGATTTTTAGTAGAATTATGAAGCTTTGTGATGTTCTAATAGGTTCTATTGAGGTTCTGATTGATTCTGATACCTTCTGTATAGCTTTTGTTTTATTCTGATTTTCTTCTATATGAAGCATGGATTGATGATTGATGAATGTTGAAATACTTTGAGAGCTTATTGAATAGTTTTTGATAGTTTGGAATGGTTTTAGTATGAGTTATGAGGATTTGATGTTCGTTGATGACCTTCTATAGAGCCTCTAGCTCTGTTCCTGTTCTGTTCTGTTTTGTAGATCTTCTGTAAGTGTTCTGTCAAATGTATGTGTGACTTTGGAAAAGTTTTTCTAACTTTTGAAAAGGATGAATCTAAGTTCAAAAGAGCTAAAACAAATGAAAGAAGAAGCTGCTGTGAAGACTGAAGAGAAGATTGGAGTGACAAAGATAGAAGTGAGATATGAAGGGTTACTGTAGTGGCTCTGGTGCCCTTTCATACCTCCCATACATCTTGGGAGGTGTATCCACGACCTAAGAAGGATTATTGAGAGTCATTATTAAGTATTGTAGTGAGGAGATGATGTATTATTGATAGAGAGAGAGAGAGAGTAAGAGATAGTCAATTCTATCAAAATAATGTATCTTTTTATGAGAGATTGAGAGAGAAAACTATGAAGACATTGAAGATCAATACTATGTGATTGATTTCCATTTGAAAGTGGTGTATTCCTTTGAGTTCTTGTTTTTTATGATGGATTCTATGAAGATGTCGAAGATTATGGTTAATTCTATCAAATCTATGGGAGATATCTACTATGATGCTATGTGAAGATTTACTGTTTTCTCTGTTTTGGTCATCAAACGAATGAAATAAAAGCTTGTTGATGTTACAAGATAGATTTTCTTGTAGTAGAATCCCTTTTTCCTTGGTGTTCCTCTTGGGGCTCCAGTGGTAGCCATGCCATAAGATTTGTCCTAAAAAGTAGAGTAACACGGATGATAAATCCGATATTATAGCTTGCATTATTATTGCCACCTTGGTCAGGTCGATAGCTATATTATTTTGTGAAATGATGTGGCCTAGAAAACTACCACCATGAATAGAAAATACACATTTGAGGGGATTCAAACTTAAACTTACCTCATTACATTTGGTGAGATAGAGCCAAAGATGTGTCATGTGAAGTGTGGCCTTTCTGAAATCTCCCAAGAAGACCCTCATGAAATCCATGAGGTAGGGCCCAAATATTTCTTGTGTATCTCTCTAAAAGGATGCTGAGTCTAAAACCACATCATTGTATATATATATACTTCCCATGTAGTGATGAAATCTATCTTAGCTTGGTCTTTTGGGACAAGGCCCACTTGACTGTATCCACTAAAACCATTGATGAAAGAGTACATCTCATGGCCAAGTACTTCATTAGTATAGTATCCACCTAAGGGATAAGGAAAGGATTTGGGATTATGGCTACATTTAGCTTCTAGTAATCCACAAAACATACTCATTACTATGCATTTTCTCTTTCTTAAAAGTAGTCAGATCTTGCTTAAGATGAATCTTCCATGTCTTTGTATTCAAAGAAAACATATTTTTAAATGTGGTCCATGCTGCATGTAAAATTTTTGCATTTATAATATGCCCAAGTATAGTATTATCAATGGCTATAGATAGCCAATACATCATCTTTTTGCACTTTCCATTCCATTCTTTCCATGCCTTTCATTCATCTACAACCTTGCAGGGTCACTCAACTCTAGCTCATTTTCTTCACTTGAACTGAACTTGTAAAGAACTTTTCCAATCAGAAAGTTTATCACACAGAACTTCCATGATGAGTGGTTGTTCTTGTCCAACTTCTCAATAATTGGGTTTTCACTGTTCTCCGCCCATATACAAAATAGTAAGTAAGTTTTTTGCAACCTTTCAAGTACACAGTAATACACCAAGTAGCCTTTTTTACAAACTACTCAATAATACATGTAATCTCCAATACATTTACATATAAAACTTATGTTTACTTCCTAAGAAACACCTTAGAAGTTACAAATTTAAAATTTGTAACATATGCACCAACTTTTGATCAACATAATCAAAATTACAGTATACTCTAAAACTTATGTCCACAATCTTGCATTTTAAAAACGGAGCCCAAAATGGCATCAAATGGACAAAAAAGTAATAGGAAATCCTTAAAGAGATTAATCTATAGAATATACAATAGTTTGATCCACGAAAGGGAAGAAAAATTCACATTGGATGGTGCATGGTGCATACCAAAGAAAAAGCGATCATGAGATGGAGGGGTGAACTGTAGAAATCCAATGATCCAATTGCTATCTTTGTGGTACTAGATCATAATAACAAATAAAGCTCAACTCTCGCAAAGGAGAATAAATAAAAGTGTTGATAAATTGGCTCTATAGATGTGATTGAATATGTTCATGTCACTAAAAGAGCACACTATGATGTCTCAAGTACCAAAGAAAACAATGGCAAGTGGCTAGAAACAAGGCTTCAAGAAGGTAGAAAATGGGTTAAGGAAGAGCTAAGATATTAAGATCAAGAATGTGGTTAGTGTGAACGCAATTCATTATTTATTTTTAGACAGCTTCTTGGGTACAACTAGGTGCAAGTGCACCCTGGCGATAGACACAAGACTGCATTTGCCACTGAGTGGGGAGTCTTTCCCTACATAGTCATGCCCTTTGGATTGACTAACACGCCAGCTACCTTCTAAAGGCGCATGTGTGTTATATTTAAGGTATGATTAGGGAGGAGTTAGAGGTTTTCGTACGATCTGTGTGTTCACTCCAATTGGAAGGAACACTTAGATAAACTCTAAGCTATCTTTGAACGGTGTTGATTATATAATCTCTCATTGAACCCCTTAAAGTGCGAGTTTTGGGTGAAGCACGAATGCATCCTAGGGCACATGGTGTTGAAGAATGGCATTGCCACTGATTTCTCCTCGATCTTCCACCACCAAACTGATTACAAGGGAGTTCAATGCTTCTTAGGCCATACAGGGTATTATCAGTGGTTTGTGTTGAACTATGCATTGATAGCTAGACCTCTATACAAGCTACTATTTAAATATTCGAGTGGACTGAGGAATGCCAATGCACATATGAGGAGTTGAAAAATATTCTAACCACTGCATCAATTCTATGAGCCCCAAATTGGACAATCGCTTTTCATGTTCACATTGACGCTTCTAAGTTTGCCGTGGAAGCGGTATTGTGCCAACCTAGTGAACACAACTTAGACTATCCTATGAGCCTTGATTTACCTTGTTAATAAACCATGTGCTATAGGACGCATAGCTCGATGGTTACTTCTTCTTTTAGAGTTTGACTTCTCTGTGGTTGTACTTAAAGGAGAGCAATATTATATTGTTGACCATATATCTTGCATCCCCATGGGAGAAGCTACTAGACAAGGCATTACAAACGAGTTACTTGATGCCCATCTATTCAGCCTATCCAGCAAAAGAGATTTGTTTAGAGCTAATATGATGCCTTATTGGGCAGATGACATAGCCCAAGTTCTTAAGCATGGACTCCATGAATGACCAATAGAAAAAGCCCAACTTAGGTGACTCATTCTCAAAATCCAACCTTATTAATTGATAGCAGGCCAACTCTATCAGCTAGGGCAAGATGGATTGCTACACACATGTGTGTGCGAGTATGAAATGCACAATGTGCTTGCAGAGGCACACATCGAAATAGCATTAGGGCATTTTAGCAGAGACACAACAGCCCACAAGGTATGCAATCTTAGCTATGGTAGCCTACTCTTTTCCAAGATGCAGCATGATTCGTAAAGCACTATGATGAGTGTCAAAGGACCAAGATGCCAATTTGCAAGGACAAAATGGAGTTGAGTCCATTCATTGCAAGGCAACCATTTTGAGAAATGGGGAATCGACTTCATTGGGCCAATCAGCCCTACCACATAGTACTCACAAGAAAAATACATCATTGTTGCCACAGACTACCTCACGAATTGAGAGAAAGTATGAGCTACAAGAAAAAATGATGCTAGGACCACTGCCAAGTTCCTTTGGGAACACGTAACCTCAAGATTTGGCTGGCCTATCGAATTCATTAGCAACCAAGGCATGCACTTCATCAATGAAGTAATTTCTCATCTCCTATCCACCTTTCTAATCATCCATTAGAAATCCTCACCATACTATCCTCAAGCTAATGGCCCAAGCTAATGGCCCACGCTTAGTCACCCATGCGCTAATATGTGAGAAAGCAAGATGTAAAAGCTGGTTTGACAAGCATGTCAAGCAACAAGATTGCAAACAATGAGACTTTGTACTCTTGTATTCTATCAAGAGTCATAAATAGAAGATGAAGTTCAGAGGGCTAGAGCCTTTTCGAGTTTGCACCATCTGTCGAATTGGCAATGTGGAACTCAAAACCCTAGAAGGTGAGGGCATAGGTTTCTTCAATGGCAGTTGCACAAAGAAGTACTACCCTCCCTCGCACCCACTGCATGAGTCGCCAATGCTAGAACCCCCTGTCAAGGTGCAAGTGGCTACTATCATAGAGATTGATGATGAGGATGAGGAAGCAATAGAACTAGCCTACCTAAGCATAACGGTCACTACCAACAAGCAAACACACACCTTCAATGCATTGATTGATGAGGGAACTGACTTTAATGTCTTAACTCACGATCATTGAACCCACATTGGTAGACCACAGCTACAGCCCACCAATGCCAGAGAGTGCAAGGCTGGATTCTCTATCGATTCTAAAAGCATACCAATAATCTTCTATGTGTTGCCAAACACCAAAGATACAGGTATGGAATCACTGTCAGGACACACATTTAAAAAGCTCATTGCAATGTCGACTACGGGTCCCAGTATATTCACCTCGCCATAGGCAATGTATGTATAGTCATCGCTTAAAACAAGGGATGCGTGACTCCTTCAAAGACCGCAAAGCCGCCGGTAAAGAAACCCATCGTCAAGTCTAAGGAGGGGGATTGTGACTAATCACCACCCACCAAATGTAGAGACTTGCAAACTGTTGAAGCCAAAACTAAGACCCTTAAACCAAAGCTTCAATGGATACCTAAACATCAAGGCCCGTCCCCCAGGAACACACATCCCCAGCCCTGCACAGCTAAGAAGCCACACTTGAAACCTAGGAGGCCAAGACAAAACCATAGACATCAACGTACATTCAAGCTGCAATGGGTTCCCAAGGCCTTATTGCAAGTGCAAGGCTACTATGAGGGTAACACATGGATTTGGATACCTAAAGTCAAAATGACCAAAGGCCCTATTTGAATGCCACCCTCAAACTTGACCACACAAAACATCAAGACAGATTAGGAACTTAGGCCATAAGAGACTCAGGCTACTAAATCCATAGAACCTCTGAAGCCTAGTCTCGTAAAATCTAAAACAATCTATAGGCCTAAACCGCAACCCGCTACTAACAAACTATCTCAACTTGAACCTAATAGTGCCCCTCAAACCTTAGAAGCACCCTTAACAGACGTAGCCTAGCCTATTGAACAAGAGGCCAAGCCACAACTGCAGAAGCAACTATAGCCGTAACAATCAACTATTGAACTCTCTTGTTAATCATCAAACAAGCAAGGTGGAAAATTCAAAAAATCTAAAGCAGAAGACAAGGCCAAGGAAAAATTTAAATGGAAGACAAAGGCATACTAAGAAAAATATGGAAACACAAAAATTGTAGAAAAGTCCTAAATCAAGGAGAAAGGTGCACAAGAAAAAGCACAAGTTAATACTTTTGTAAAAGAGCGCAAGGTGTACCATGATTTATTTTAAGAGTGCCGGTGGGCTCTCACCCATGCAAATTGTAAAGATAGATGGGTAGTAGGAAGGAAGCTAGGAAAATAGGAGGACAATGGGAAAAATGGCCTACTATGTAAAAAAGGGGATAAGCCCAAAAGGGATTTAGGGTTTTGTATATAAAGTTGAAAAGTGAATGAGAAGGTGATTCTTGTGTGTGGCCAAAAGTAGCTCTCTTCTTCTTCTTCTTCTTCTTCTTCTTGCTTGCTTGCTTGCTTGAGCTTGTGCTTGAGAGAGGGAGTGTGAGAGTGTGAGGGAGTGAGTGTGTGAGGGTGAGGGATGTAAAAATTACACAACGCAATGAACAAAATCTGAGAAAGAGATAGAGATAGAGAGTACACAACAGATAAGAGGAGAATTAGAAAATTTCTTTAGCTCCAAATAACTGATACATAGAGATGGCTCTGTCCACCCGTGTGCTTCCACAGTGAAGCTTAGATGGTGATCTAGACAGAAGATAGGTGAAGAGCTTAAGGCTAGCTAGAACAACTCTGACTAGGTGAAAGATAGATGATCGATGGCTGTGAAGGGGTTTAGCTTTTATAGCCCATGAAGGCGGTTAGGTCGGCATGACCAAGCTACCATATGAGTGTCCACTAGTCGACCAAGGAATATTCCAGGGCTTTACCATCGGGCCACAGCCCCTGGACCCCAAAATAGGAGCCCCTTTTAACTCCATTACCCTGCAACTCGATGCAATGTGCCTCGAGTTGCTACCAGCTTAACTACTCAGTCCAACCCAAAGGTTAGACCCACAATGGTCACCTTTTTGCCATTCGTTCACATAGACCTCATCTGATATACAAGTCAGGACTTGACGGGCTCACATTTGGCTTCTCCTCATAATGGGGACCTTACAACTTTGAGCACCATGGATCATTGATGGCACCTTATGAGGGTGGGGCATTGAGCATATCTAACACCCCCCTCAATGTCCACCCATAAGTGAATTATCTCTTCCACCCAATGCCGAGTCTCTGAAGATGAAATTGAAGCAGATTCTTCATAAGTGATTTTGTGAAGATGTCTGCTCCATTCTCCTCTGTTGGATAATAGACCAGTTCCACTATCCCATCCTCCATCAAATCACACACATAGTGATACTGGATCTCTATATGTTTGGTGCGTGCATGAAACACTAGATTCTTGGCAATGGAAATGCAACTTTGATTGTCACATCTCAGCATAGTTGGTTCTTCATCCTACATTCCCATATGCCATAGGATCCTTCTCAACCATACTACTTCACATGCAGCAAAACAAGCTGCCTTGTACTCTGCTTCGGTAGAAGGCAATGCCACTATTGGCTGCTTCCTACTAATCCAATAGAAAATTCCCAAACCCAAAGAGAAACAATAACTAGAAACTGACTTCCTGGAATCACTGTCCTGCCCAATCTGAGTCACAATTCCCCACAAGAGAAGTTCCAAAACTATATGTGATACCATAGTCAAGAGTTTCCTTCAAGTATCTGAGCACCCGTATCCCAGCCTTCCAATGACTCTCATTTTTTTGAGAACCTGCTTAAAACACCAACAACAAAACTGATATCTGGCCTGGTATTACACAAGTAGATCAGACTATCGACCATCCTCTAGTACCTCCCAATGTCTACCAGTGTTGATGTATCCTCAACGGATAACTTTGCATTCACCTCCATAGGTGTAGCTATCTCCTTGCACTCAGTCATGCCAAATTCCTTCAAGATCTCCCATGAATACTTCTTTTGAGAGTTGAAGATCTTTACTGGCTCTTGCCAGATTTCAATTCCTAAACAATAGTGCAACAAGCCCAAGTCTATCATTTCAAACTCAAAACTCAAAGGCTTTCGAGTTTGGATGATCATATCTTCATAGTCACCTGTAATAAGAAGGTTGTCCACATATAGGACAATCACTATAGACTTTTCACCATCCATGTAAACATACAAGTTAGCATCTGAGGCACATCTTTTGAAGTTTAAGCTTAAAAAGAACTTATCTATCTGCTGGTACCATGCTTTGGGGGCTTGTTTTAGCCCATACAATGCCTTCTTTAGCTTACACGCTTTGTTCTCAGAATGGGGGGCCTCAAACCATGTGCCTCAGCCACGTGCACCTCCTCCTTGAGGTCACCATTTAAGAACACTAGCTTAACATCCATTTGGTAAACTGAACATTGCTTGTGGGTGGCCACTGCAAGTACTATGTGAATAGTGGTCATTATGGCAGTTGGGGAAAATGACTTTTGAAAATCAAACCCTTCAACCTGTGAGAATCCTTGTGCAACCAATCTAGATTTGTTCTTTTCTAAGGTACCATCAGCCTTGTACTTTACCTTCCAGAGCCACTTGGTACTAATAACCTTCTGCTTTGCTAGCTGATCCACTAGCTCCCAAGTGTCATTCTTCATTATGATGTCACACTCGGCTTGCATAGCTACCTTCCATGCTCGATCTGCAAGTGCTTCTTCTAAGTTAGTTGGCTCTTTTACTTCTCGCATAATCTCAGCCATCAAGGCCATATTGACTATGTGAGAAAAAGCCCTCCTTTGCTCCTCTATTCTCTGAGACCTCCTTGGTCCGTCTTCCATCTCCTCAACAAATGTGGGCATAGGATTATTGTGGTCATAAAGCTGCTTCACCCAATGCGACAATGGCTTTTTTGGTGGGGTGATGTCAAGTTGGTGAACTTTTTCCTCATCATCTGAAGATGATGCTTCCTCCTCCTTAAAGATAGGGATAGCTCTCGGGATAGGTTCATAGTGGACTACGTCTTCGCTTGATGATAAAGTGGAAGAACTTGCCTTCTCCTCCTCCACTATATGTAGCTGCTCCTTGAACACCACATCATGACTCGCGATGATCTTCTTTGCCTCTAAGTCATATAATTTGTAAGCCTTTTTCTCATCACTATAACCCAAGAAGATACATTTTATGCTTTTTGGTTGTAACTTGTTTCTCTTCTCATCTAGAATATGTGCATAACATTCACATCCAAAAATTATGAAGTGTGAGATAGATGGTTTCTTACCATTGTAAGCCTCATGAGGTTTTTTCCCCTTAAGAGCCTTTGTATAGCTCCGATTTAAAATGTAGACTACAATATTAAAAGCTTCAGACCAAAAATAGTTAGGCAATCCCTTGCCCTTTAGCATGTATCTTGCCATCTCCACAATGATTCCTGTGTTCCACAACACCGTTCTACTGAGATCTGTAAGGCGTCGTCAATTGACACTTGGTCCCTTTGCTCTTGCAAAAGTCTTCAAACTCCTTTGAGTTGAACTCACCACCACCATCTGTTTCAAATTTCTTCACACTTTTCCCTGTTTCATTCTCAACAATTGTTAGCCATTCTTTAAACTTACCAAAAGCTTGAGCCTTATCACGAAGGAAGTACACCCACATCTTCTTACTGTAGTCGTAGAAAATCAATATAAAAGAAGAAGATCCCCCCAAGGCCCGTGTAGGCCTCTTTATGCACAAGTCAACATGCACCAACTCTAGAGAAGCCTGTGCTATATTCTTACTTTCTTATGGAAATGCCTTTCTCTGTTGCTTGCCCATCATACAAGCTTAACATAATTTCTTCAATTCAATCATTGCAGGTAGGTGAGAAACCATACCTTGCTTGTGCATCTTCTTCAACATTGCAAATCCAATGTGTCCAAACCTTTCATGCCAAAGCTTACTTGTGCCTGCTCCAACGGTGGCTGTAAGAGCACTTAGCTCATATAGGTTGATCCTTCTTTCTCCTTTGCCAATAACTTTGCCATCACTGTCAAGAATTTCTGCACCTGTCTTCTTAAACCTCACTTCATGACCAAGATCAGTTATGGCAGCAACTGATAATAGATTTCTCCTAATTTCGAGAACATACAACACATTTGAAAGCTTTTTGACATCACCATTTGCAGCAACAAATGAAAAAGTACTTGTGCTCGCAGTAGGGCATTTTGCATCATTTCCAACCGTCACAGTGATGGATTCTTGTAGAGGCTGCATAGAACTGTATAGACCTTTCTTGTTGGTCATGTGATGGGAGGCCCCACTATCCAACACCCATGAGTCAGTGGTAGATTCTTCTTGCATTGAGGAGCACACCTCCTCAATGGTTGCCATGAATAACTCCAACTCTGCTTCAGCCGTATTGGCTGTCTCTTTCCCTTTCTTTTAAGGGTACCATTCTTTTCATATGCCTTCTTAACATGATATTCTGCAATTGCATGTCCTTTCTTCTTGCAATAGAAGCACTCTCCTTGAAACTTCTTCTTACCTCCCTTCTTCTTTTTGTCACCATCATTTTTGGTGGAGGAAACACCTTTGCCTTTTGCATTGGTAGAGAATGCAGCATCTCCATTGTTGCTTCTTTCTCGGGCTTTCAACCTCAACTCCTCCTCCAGCAATAATGCACAAAACTCCTCAAAACTCAAAGCTTGAGGTCTCACCTGAGTATTAGGGCAGTTACTAGTCCATCAAATGTTTGTGGACAAATCCAAAGACACCTCCGAGCTAGATCCTCTCTAGTCTTTTGTATCCTAGCACCAACCATCTAGTCAAATAGATTCTTGATCCGAGTGATGAATGCTTCAGCTGTCTCTCCTTTAGCAAACTTCTCCACTGCTAGTTGATTCTCTAAGTTTTGAATCCTTGTTTGGTTTCACATTTCATATTGACTTCTTAGTACATTCCAAGCCTCTAATGCTTTGGTTGTACGCTAAATCAAAGTCAGAACACTGTCAAAACAACTTGTAACTAGGGCATACAATGCATCTGCATTCCTTCGTTTCCAAGCTCATAGAAGATCTGCATTCGGAGGAATCATCACACTAGGATTTGATGGTTCGAGGGTAGGCTATGGTTCTACATCAGTCTCCAGCGCAGTCTCCAAAAGCTCATAAGAATCAAGGATAGTTGTAATTTTGAACTTCCACAAGGTATAGTTTGTACCATCTAACTTTCCTTCGTTGAAGGTTGATGGATGAATCCTTAGTGTTTGAATAGCTGGTACAGCAACACTACCTCCTACACCGCTTCTTGATGCGCTAGAATCGCTTCTGAAAAACGACATTGTTCCTCTTTGATGTTGAAGCCTTTGCCTCTTGCGCACTCTTCAATCCTAGAGCCCCTTGAACTCTAATACCATGTAAAAATTACACGGTGTAGCGAACAGAATGTGAAAAAGAGATAGAGATAGAGAGTACACAACAGATAAGAGGAGAATTAGAAAATTTCTTTAGCTCCAAACAACTGATACAAAGATGGCTCTATCCACCCTTGTGCTTCCATAGTGAAGCTTAGATGGCAATCTAGACAGAAGATATGTGAAGAGCTTAAGGCTAGCTGGAACATCTCTAACTAAATGAAAGATAGATAATCAATGACTGTGAAGGGGTTTAGCTTTTATAGCCCATGAAGGCGGTTAGGTCGGCATGACCGACCTACCATATGAGCCTCCACTAGTAGAGCAAGGAATATTCCAGGGAATATTCCCTTTACCGTTTGGCAGGGACCCCCGAACCCCAAAATAGGGGGCCCTTTTAACTCCATTACCCCGTAACTCGATGCAATGTGCCTCGAGTTGCTACTAGCTTAACTACTCAGTCCAACCCAAAGGTTAGACCCACAATGGTCACCTTTTTGCCATTCGGTCACATAGACCTCATTTGATATACAAGTCAGGACTAGCTTACATTTGACTTCTGCTCATAATGGGGGCCTTACAACTTTGAGCACCATGGATCATTGGTGGCACCTTATGAGGGTGGGGCATTGAGCATATCTAACAATGGACCGTGGTGGAGAAGCTCTCCATCTTCTCCTCTCTTCGTCTCTTCTCTTCTCTTGGTCCCGGCAATGGAGCTTGGAGCATGGAGCTTGAGGATGGAGCTTGCTTGAAGCTTGCAGTTGGATCATGGAGCTACCAAAGTGCTCGGAAGAGGAGGCAACTCAATCGGGCATGGAGGTAAGCTCACTACACTCGTAGAGAGATAGCTTGTCGGTTATGTGAGAGGTAGCCATTATACCTAAGATAACATCACAGTTACCAATGGGTGCAAGTAGAAAATATTCTTGGTCACAATAATCCCCAATTCTAAGATTCAACTTCCCCCCTGAATAGGAGTAGAATTGGTTGTAAGTCCTTCAAATACCGAACCTAATCCAATTGGTGTTCACAATCGATTTGGTAGAATTTGTAGTATTTCAACAGTATCTACTGACACAAAATTATATGTGGACCCTAGATCAAAGAGTATCAAAACTCGTTGACTGTTGAGTGTCCCCCAACCCTTTAAGAATTTTCTTTTCTTCTCATTTGAATGAGTGTTAGCTTGCACATCCGGAATAGAATTTGAGGATGGTGGAGGAGGATCTTTAATCACATTTGCTTCCTTTCTTTTGTGAGGACAATCAAGCTTCCTATGGCCTAACTCACCACAAAGAAAGAACCTTCCTTCCTCTTTGTACTTTTGTATCTCAAAGGGTGAGAGATACTTGCACTTCTTCTTGTTACCCTCTGGCTTTGAATATTGGTCATGGATAAAGATAGGTCTTCTTTGATTAGTCCTATCTCTTGGTTGTTCATAGAGCTGCTCTTGTCTAGCTCTATAAGAACTCATCTCCAACTCTCAAGATATACCACCAAGTGTATGCAAACTTTTAGCTATGATGGCAGACTCCATCATGTGAGATAAGGTTTCATGTGGATACACCTTCATGGTTCTGTGTAAATGAGGGAGTAGGCCAGTTTCAAGTTCCTTTTCTTCTCTTCATCATTGATCTCCATGAAAGGAGTAACCTTGAGAAGAGTAGACCCAAACTTGTCCACATAACTAGTGACCTTCTCATGCTCTTTCTAGGCTAGCCAATCCCACTCCTTCTTGACATCATTCTCAAAATCACGAGGCAAGAACTGAGCATAAAAATTCTTCTTGAACTTTTCCCAAGTCATAGATTTTCTCCCCTCCAAAATGAGAATCAACCACCAATTGATAGCAATATCTTTCAAGTGCATGCCTACATGGCTGAGCTTGGAACTTTGTTGACAAATTACCATCAGAAAAAGTAACTTCCAATTGCTTGACAAAGGCTAATGCCTTAGCAGGATCTCTCTTACTAGAGGAAGAGTCAAACTTTATGTCCTTATCCCCAGACTTGAAAGTCTTAGTATTCTTAAGCTTGCTCCTCTTATGGTCCCTCTTTGTCCGTTTGTGGATTGTACGAGACTTAGAACCAAGAGAGTAGAAACTAGACAATGAGGAGGAGGAGGAACTTGAGTAATCAGGGGAGTAGTTGGTTGCTGAGGGAGATGACTCCCTCCTTATTCGCCTCACTCAAGGTGAGGTCTTTTTACTCTTCTTGACACGAGAGTCCTTCTTCCTTCTAGGAAGCTTCTCAGCAATTGTATGCTTTGCACCTTCACCATCAATTGGTGCAATGGTGTTTCCTCTAGTATCACCATCTTTTGGAGGATTTGGTCCTCCATAAGTAGCTTCTTTCCTTGCCCTTAAGTTGTCAATCAATCGACGTACTTCGGGAATTTCCAACAAGCTATGATACTCTATCAATTAAGCTTGTAATTGCTCACTTGTAGGCACTTCATCAGTTGCCATCTTTACCTTCTTCTTGCAAGGATCACCTTTACTTTGAGAAAAGTGAAGAGACCTACTTGGATACCACTATTATAAGATCCAAGATACACGCTTGAATTTCTTATATACTTAAATTATATATGGTGAATATTATGCTGGCGCAGAGAGAGAATAGATGAGAGTATATATATATATATATATATATATAGAGAGAGAGAGAGAGAGAGAGAAATTGACAACACACTAGAGACTAGAAGATGGGCCAGTCCTCCCCTTGTGGAGTTATATCATTGACAAGGAGCAAGCTCCTCCATTACACATAAACCAGTTCTTACTTGTAGATCTTGGAAACAAGATTGCGGTTCCTTGCACAGTATATAACTGGCTAACACTTGCACAACTTGGAAGTTGGCACCTTTTGATCCTTCTTGAGTCTCCTTCTCTCTTACACAATATGTGTAGGGCTCTCCTCTTTTGGCACTTGATTTTATCAGAACTTCCGCAACACTTGCACCTTCTCTTCTACTCTTGAAACTTGATTTCAGCAGAGCTTCAGCAGCTCTTGCACCTTCTCTTCTCCTCTTGGAACTTGATTTTAGCAGAGCTTCCGCAGAACTTGATTTTAGCAGGGCTTCCACAGCACTTGCACCTTTTCTTCTCCACTTGGATGCATGCAAAGTGATGCTTCCTCCACTTCTCTCACACCCAAGGAGAGCCTCCTCTTTTATAGGATTTCAAGAGCTTCTTTTCTTGGACAAAGACTTGAGTTGATCTTCATACAAGATGTGGCTGTTCTAGGACCTATTTTGCAGCACCAATTTCAAGATATCTCTCTATGTGTTGCTCGAATGAAAAAACGTCCAACACAAAAGTTGTGCACCTCGAGTGGCACTACACAGATGACCCAAGACATCTAGTTGTACAATTGGGGATTCAAGGGCATGTATCAGAAAGCTTGAATTTATAAGTCAAGACTGGAAAGATAAAGACATAGTATTTCTTACTTACCTTAGGATCAAACTCACCGCAAAAAGAGAGCATAGTGTCGATGCTCTCATCAAAGAAGGAGCTGATTTTGACCTATGAAGCATGGACCCTACTAGGCCAACCAGAGTTCACACCGACGACTAATGCAACTCTCAATCCATATGGGGGACACCCACAAGCACTTATAGGGAAGTGCAAAATCCTTGTAACTATTTAAACGGAAAGCTTGCCTATCCTATTCCATGTTCCTCCAAATAGTGCAAATTGTGGAAAGGAAACCCTCTTAGAAAGACCCTTCAAAAGGGTGATGAAGTGTGAGACCAATTATGTAGTACAAAGGATACACTTGACACTACCAAATGTGAGGATAATCATAACCTTTAGCAAGGGTGACCTCATTAAACCCCAAGGGAAAGACAAGGAATGTTGTGACATACTAGGAAAGCCTAGTAACAAGAGCAAGGACTTGTTGAAAGAGTTGATACAAGTGCATGTTGAACATAGAGAACCATTGAGCGAGGCCATGCTTGAAATAAGAAGGTCGGGAGACAATGACAAGGATAGGCTTTGGACTTACAAATATCGTAGAAGACCACAAAAGAAGCCCAAGCCTTACAAACAAAGATATTGATGGAGAGCCAGCACAACACTGCAATGGATATCCAAAGCGTTGCTACATACTCAAGGGTATTATGCAGGTAACAGATGGATTTGGGTACCAAAGCCCCCTACTAAGCCAAAAGGGAAAGGACAAGGTGACTTTGTGTATAAATGGTACTCCAACCAAAGTTTGGTAGCCAAAATTGGCCACCAACTAATGACACTTTTGCTGAGCAAAGGAAAGCCCTTTGGACATCAACACGTGATCCCAAGTACATTTTCCCAACCTCATTACGAGTGTTTGCAGTGGTCCATGAGGTCTATGCAGGATGGGAAAAAGAAATACATGTTTGATGTATTTCATGTCCCGAATATCACCAAGAATCTGGTTTCTGTTGGTAAAATGGTTGAGCAGGGCTTGCAGGTCAGATTTAATCCTCATGGATGCTTTGTTGAGGATATGAAAAATAAAGGTTGCTTGATAGCAAAAGGAAAGAAGAAGGGCAGAATGTTTACATTGGATGCAGACATGTCTGAATTGAGTGCAGCAATGTTTGCACATGGGATCGAGGTTGCAGAAATGCATAAGGTATGTGAAGCCTGTCAGTTTGGAAAACAGGCAAGGAAACCATTTCCTAGACATGTTCAAGAGAGTGAGAAGCCATTGGAATTAATCCACTCTGATGTGTGGACTACTAAAGCTGCATCTCTTGGAGGTTATCATTATTTTGTCACTTTTATTGATGACTATAGCAGAAAAGTTTGGGTGTATTTTATGAAAAAGAAAAGTGAAGTTTTTGGGCATTTCAAAACTCTTAAAGCTATGGTTGAAAAAGAAACATGCCTGCAGATAAAATGCCTAAGGTCAGATGGAGGGGGAGAGTACCTCTCAAATGAGTTTGCAAAGTTCTTGCAGGAGCATGGCATAAAGCAGCAATATTCATGCAGTCATACCCCACAACAAAATGGAGTTGCAGAAAGGAAAAACAGGCATATTGGAGAGGTATCTCGTGCCATGCTCAACGAAAAAGACTTGCCAGATTTTTACTGGGCTAAAGCAGTTGCTACAACAGTCTATATAATGAACAGGACTCCCACTGCAGCAATACATGGGATGACTCCAGAGGAGAGGTATACTGGTAGGAAACCAAATATTTCTCATTTGAAAATTTTTGGTTGCATTGTCTATGTACATGTGCCAGATGAGTTGAGATCCAAATTGGATCCAAAAGCTGAGAAGTGCATCTTTATTGGTTACTCTCTGCAGCAAAAAGGGTATAGATGCTATAACCCTTCTACTTGTAAGTTTACAGTGAGCAGAGATGTTGTTTTTTATGAGATGAGTAGCTGGTATAAACCAGTAAATGTGATTGATGATGTAGATGCACAAAATGGTAATGCTGCACAGAATTCACAGCAGCAGTCACAAAATATTAGTGGACCTGGAGCGTCCTCTAGCAGTGGTTCACATTCTTTTCCATGGACAGGCAGATTGAGATCAGGAGAATCTTCTCAAAGCAATGCACATAGTGGTATGCAGGTATCACAAAAAGGAAAAGAGAAGGTTGATCAGCCCATGTTTGATGTGAATGCAGGTCACTCTTATGTGGATGGTGAATCCAATGGCTCAGAACAGAGCATTGATGATGAGTTGGGTATTCCTTCTATTGTTACACCTGGAGTAAGGAAGACCAGGGATGTTTTGAGAGCACCTGGGAGTGAACCTACTTTGCGCAGGTCTACGAGAGCTAGGTATCATGTGGATAGGCTGAAATATGATGGATTTACAGCCATTCACTATGCATATATGGTCAAAGTGATATAGGAACCAGAACCCACTTCTTTTGAGCAAGCCATGGGAAAAGAAAAATGGGAGAAAGCCATGGATGAAGAAATGGATGCCTTGAAAGCAAATGCTACATGGGAATTGGTACCTTTGCCTAAAGGTAAAAATGCAATTGGCTGTAAGTGGGTTTATAAGGTGAAGCACAATGCAGATGGTTCTGTGAACAGATACAAGGCAAGATTAATAGTCAAGGGGTATGCACAAACATATGGCATTGACTATGAAGAAACATTCAGTCTGGTTGCAAGGATGGCAACCGTAAGAGCAGTCATTGCTATGGCTGAATCAAAGGGATGGTCTTTACATCAGATGGATGTAAAGAATGCCTTCTTGCATGGTGATTTGCAAGAAGAGGTCTATATGGAGCAGCCACCAGGTTATGTGCATGATGTTCATCCTGAGTTTGTTTGCAGGTTGAAGAAAGCCTTGTATGGCTTGAAGCAAGCACCTAGAGCATGGTCTAACAAGATAGGACAGTATCTTGTCACTATTGGCTTTCAGATTTCCAAGGCAGATTTCTCACTTCATGTGAGAAAAACAGAGAAATGTATTATGTTACTTGTCATTTATGTTGATGATTTGATTATGACAGGTGACAATGATGAAGATATCCTTCATGTGAAAATGCTATTGAAGCAGAAGTTTGAGATGAAGGATTCGGGAGAGCTGTGTTATTTCTTGGGCATTGAGGTGATCAGATCACCAAGTGGGATACAGCTCTTGCAGAGGCAGTATGGATTGGACATGCTGTCCAAATATGGGATGATAGGCTGTAAGCCTATTTTAGTTCCTTTGGAGCAGAATGTGAAGCTAAGCACAGATGCAGGTGAGCTTCTAAAAGACCCTACTATGTACAGACGCATAGTAGGAAATTTGATTTATATAACTATTACTAGGCCAGATTTGAGCTATGTTGTTGGATTGGTAAGTCTGTTTATGCAGGCTCCAAGGAAACCACATTTGGATGCGGCTAGACACATACTCAGGTATGTGAAGTCCACATTGCAGTATGGACTATTTTATGAGACTGGGGTTCAGATACAGTTGCATGGATACACTGATGCTGATTGGGCTGGTAGTATTTCTGATACACGATCTACCAGTGGATATGTGTTCTCTTTTGGGAGTGCTGCAGTCACTTGGAGCAGCAAGAAACAGCCTACAGTTGCCTTGTCCAGCATAGAGGCTGAGTACAGGGGTGCAGCAATGGCTGCATGTGAGGTAGCTTGGTTGCATAAGCTACTTTATGATATGCATCAGTCTATATATGGGCCAGTTCTCATTTATTGTGACAACATGAGTAGTATAAACTTGGCAAATAACCCAGTCTATCATGCTAGAACAAAGCACATTGAGGTGCATTATCACTATGTGCAAGAGAGGGTTTTACTAGGTCTTATTGATCTAGTTTATGTCAGCACAGAGGATCAGGTAGCTGACATATTCACGAAGGCATTGGGCGCAGAGAAGCTACGCAAGTTCAGAGACCTGCTTGGTGTGCAGGAATTGGGATTGAGCTTGAGGGGGAGTGTTGAGATATCGAGCTCCACTCATGATACGCCAAGGTGACCGTTGTGTATTTATGTCACCGACTTGTCAGTTGCAGATGCGGTTGGTACACTACCCATGAATAATAGCTACATGACAGCTATCCTTATCTACTCTAGTTCGTGGTTCAGTTAGTATGCCACCTTAGTTAGTTGAGTTTTGTTTGAGACCCATATATAGGGTTCTTCTATTTCTTTGTATGAGAGTTCTTTCTTTTGGCTTACACAACCAAGAAGAGGAAAACTGTTTTCAGCCTCCACCCTTGTGTGTATTCCCCCATTGTGCAAGCAAGAAAGCTACAAGTGAGACTCCTTCCTTCTCTCCCATAATCTTGACAGGAATTAGCTGAAGTGCTAGAATCTCCAAAAAGAGAGGCAGTTGTATCCTCACAACCTAGTGAGGTTGTTCAACAGGCTGCAATTGTGTCCCATGAGGATACACTAGAGAAAGAAAAGGATAAGGCCCAACCAAGCACATCAACAGTGGCGGCGGAGGTTGACCTAGTTTAGGGTCCTGAGTCTTTAAAGGATACACCTCAAGTGTCCAAGAAAAAGAGATGAAAACAACGAAAACATCAGTAGTTGCAAGAGGCTATAGACACCAAGAAGATTGAGACCAAGGGTGATGAAGAGCTGAGGAAAGAAGCATTGAGTCCACCCATGAATGAACCCATTGCCATCTCTCCTAACAACGGTGAAAACTTAGACACATCCGTGTGTTCTAATAATTCAAAGCAACCATTACCATCAATGTTTGCTTGCAATACTCAATCCACCGACAACAATAGAACTTGCATTGACCAATCAAGAGTGGATACAACATTATCACAACAAGTTGACAAAACTATACGAGTCACATCCGAGGAGAACCATGATATAATAATAGCAAAGCATCAGGAGAAATATGAAAACCCTGAGGACATAAGCAATCCTAGCATTGATCAATCTTGCTCATCTTGTTTTGATGGTCCGAAGTCCTTATTTAATTATAAAATCTGACAAAACCGGTTATGATAAGGATGTTGTGAAGTTAATACTAAGTTTTTTGAAAGTCGGGAGCTTTTGGCGCCCCGACTATATTTTTGAAAGTCCGGAGCTTTGGAAATCTAGAGATGTTGACCATAAGGGCGACACCATGAGGTGTATTGTATGCCCCCAATCCTTGTCTCTGTGTTATAATATAGCACGATAAATTTTTGCTTTAGGTTTTGATTATAGGAGATACAAACTTAAACTAGGCATGTGGATTCCCTTGGATTCAAATATAGATTGCATGCCCTTCAATCTTAAGGTGCAAGTTATAGAAAAGGAAATAAATATCACTTCCAATTGGAATCTTAAAGATGTAAGGGATACCTTGGAGATGCTAGACTGTACATCCCCAGAATATAAGTTCAAAGTAAACGGTAAAGTAGTAGGGAAAAGAGCTGAATGCTTTTTCTCTTGTATGAGTTGCTTGCCTCCTTCAATTGTAAGCTTCGAGCCATAAAATTGAAAACATTACATTGGACAAAAAGCTTTTCATTGAATGAAGAGTTACAAAATTGAAGTGTAGATATACAAAGATCTTGCCATTTGTATCTATTTGTCTTCTTTCATCATTGTAACTTCTTCGTCGCCTTTTGAAAAGATAGATCTTGCTGTTGCAGTGGGTTTTTTTTTGTTGGTTGAAGAATTTAACTTGGACAGGGGCCCTCTTCTCTTGAGGGGGTAGATGAGAAGATGGATGAAAAAGTGTTAGCATTTCTGTCTTTGTGGAGTTTGCCTTACTTGTCTTTCCAGATGACTTGCCTTTTGCCTTACTCTTAGTTAAGGAATTTTGTGGAGGAGAGTCGGGGTCCACTGGCATGATTGCCCTATCCAAAATTAACTCAATACATCTCTCTCTTATCCACCATGTGTATGAATCGAGGTAATCTTTGCACTGCAAGGAAAATTCTAATAAGTTTGTAAGGTGAGTGATAGTTCGTACTTGTAGGGAGTAAAAACAAAGAAATTGATAATAATGTTGTTGCTCAAAATCTAATAACGTTGCTCAAAATCTAATAACGTTGCTCAAAACAGAATGTGAAAGATACTTACATTAACCCCATCTATCTTGAGAATCTTTGAATCTATTTTCCTACAAACATTTGAAATTACTCTCCATCCACAAGAATACGCATCATTTTGCAAGGGTACTTCTTGTAAGAGAAAACTATATGGTTTTTGAGGATTAGCAATATCCTCATATGTAGTGTCCAAAAAGGTTACCACCAACCTCCCAGCACTGTCAATGGAAACATGTTATAAAAAAAGTACAATAAATAAAATAAACAATAAACCAAAAAGTGGGGATTTGTATTCAACGCACATTTTTGCTTGACTGTGGATACCCCTCACAGAGTTCATAAGGATAATTTCTCGAGTGAAAATATCAATATATATTAAGCTCCAATGTCCTCTACAAAGTAAAATGTTAGTAAGAAATGCATACTATAAAGAAGTATACATTAAACCCTTTGCAAAATTGCATACCTTTCAACGTAAGGAAAAAAATATGGTAGTTTGTAATTGGATCAAACGATCTGAAAAATAATTCTAGGTTTGAAGGAGATTTTGAAAAAAATTCCACTTATAACAGTGGATCAATGATAAATATAGTTTTAGAGATTTCTTAGCTAAGAGAAGAAATCAATGCCCTAAAACCAAAAGCAAAACCAAATGAATATCAATTGCAATGAACAAAACAACACTATCATTCAATTAAAAAATTTTGAGCCAAAAATCCTTACCTTATGCAACAAAAGACTAGTGAATCTGACAATTGAATATCTTTCTTAATAAACATTCCTTTGTCCTCAGGGAAAATACTAAGATACTCTTTTGAAGAAGTGCAAGAGACATTCACAACCATTTGCCCGTATACCTCATTCATTCTCTTTAGATTGACAGGACCAAGGACATTGATTTTTCTCTTGCAAACTTCATCCTCTGACTCTATAGTCTCTTGTGGTCGTTCTTGATGGGCGACTTCTTTAGGTTCTTGATAGGCAGACACTTGTTCAGAGGTGGTCTTTGCAGGGTGTAAATGTGCCACGTCCTCAATCACTAGTTGTTTCGCTCTCCTAGACAATTTTGGAGGAACGTTAAGGATCTCAAATGTGTTTTTATCAATAGTGGGAAAAGGCCTCAATACCTTGTTGAACCTATACTTGATTCTACTAACCATACTAAAGTCTTTGTTCATCAAAGTCATTCTATGAGCGTGGGCAGCAGCAATATAAGCATCATTCATAAAATCAATAACGAAGTCTTCAACAGCCTCCAGAAGGCAAAGAATGGCTACAAGCTGCCTTTTTTTTGCATGCCAACTTCAGTGGACACCCTTGATAATCTAAAAGAAATATCTTTGACAACCCTAATAATGATGTATTTGGAATCACATCCTGTGTAGCTTTTTGTGCCTTCCTTATCTCACTAAAACATTTCTGAACATTAAAAAATCTAGACTTTCTCTTTCTCTTCGGCTTGGAAGATTCTTCTTCTCCATGGGGATAGGAGGGTCCAAGTTGCTCTATTTGTTGAATAGGCGCTCCAAGGGTGGTTGAAAACTTAGCAGCTGTTGTAGGGTAGGACTGTACAAGATGAAGCTGACTCTGGGCAGGAGAAGACATTGTCTCTGCACTAGATTTTTTAGATTCCATGGCAGGAGACTGAGGGCGACTAGGGGTAGATGGGATCTGAGGGCAACCAAGGGTAGGTGGGATCTCAGGATGAAAAGATTGAGAAGCTAAAAGCCTTGTCTCCTCCTCACTCTCTTTGCTGTCTATATACACGTTCCTTGCAGTCTGCTTTATCCTAGCCATGAACCTGCAGAAAAATGAAACTTGTTAGAACATTCAAAAACTATGAGTAAAAAATGCCCAAAGAGAAATAACAAATACAGTGTGATAGGTGAAAAAGCCCGGGTTTGAAGTTAAGCTCCTCGCAATGTATTTGTGGATGACTAATACGGTGCGATAGCGAGAAACCATGGGTCAAAAATTCTAATCTTTGTGTCGTATTTGCGAAGAGCAAAAGCACATTTTGACTTATATGACGCAAATGCATCGAAACGAAGTTTTAAAATGCCACCTCTTGCGCCGTATTTGCAGATGACCAATATGACGCGATAGCGACAAACTATGGTGAGTAAAAAATTCTAGTCTTCGCATCGTATTTGCCTTAGGCTAAAGCACAATTTTACAGATACACCGTGAATGCATCGAAACGAAGCTTTAAAAAGTAACCTCTCGCGCCGTATTTGTGGTGAAGTATACGATGCAAAAATAGCAAAAAGTGTGGATTTGTAGTGTTCGATACGACGTGAAAACAATGAAGCACATGTTAAAAAAGGCACCTACTCGTGCCGTATTTGTGATTACTGATACGGCGCGACTATGTTTAAGCATAGGTTGAAAAAAAAACTCCTCACGTCGTAATTGCGGTGATCGATATAGGGCAAGGATGATCTTGATGTGGCTATGTATTCGCGCTCTAGATTTGAAAAGTGAGCCACGTAAGCTTCAATCAATCTTTTATAACTGCGGGGTCCGTGACACATGGTAGTGTTTAATTGGCTAGGTTTTGCACGGGCCATCCACGTGGCTGTCTACATGGCATCGCATGTGGCAAATATTTTTCACTCTATATAAACACAGTTGTCAAATATTTACGATTTTTTTATAAATTTACAAGCTTGTTTAGAGTTGAGGTCCACTTTCAAGGTTTCTTATGTGAATTTCCGCGATTTCGTTTACCCCTTGATACAAAGCGAGGAGATATTGTTCTTGAGGTCACTTTACCAAATTAGCATCGTATCGTCGACTAGCAAATACGAAGTGAGAAGGCATCGCTCATGGAGTGGTTGCACACTTTCGTGCAGTATCATACTTTCACTCATGTCTGAGCCTAAGGATGTTGTAGGCTCCCAAGAGCAGGTAACCCCTTCTAAAAAAAGAAGAAGATTGTCATCAGGGTCAACAAGAGCTTCTGGTTGTGCTGCCTTCTCCCCTAAAATTCCCACAACTTCCTCCCCTTGTTCAGTGTGGGAATGCCTAAGAAGTCTCCAATCAAAGGCAAGTCACCATTGAGGGTTTTTGGATTGTCTCAGATCACATATGTTTCTCCATCTGAAAGGCTCCTAGACTTTCTTCTTCAGAATGGCACGGAGTTATCTTATTACGGAACTGCAAAGGATATTTTCAACCCTGACTGGGATATTGACCATGTATTGAACTCATGTAAGAATTTTTTCTTGGAGGAGTTTGCTGGGTTTAAAAGTCTTGCATTTCTAGTGGTTGAAAAGGATGCAAAGGAATATGTTCACATACCTATTGGGAGCTCACCTTCAGAGAAGGCCTCGTTTTCAAGAAAGTGTACATCTCATTCTCTTGACCGGTTTTGTACCTCAAATTTTTTTTGTTCTGCTCATTCTAGGAAATGCATGCTTATGTCCAAAACAGCTGTATTCATTGCATTTTCCCTTATAAAATATCCTGTGAAATTTGATGAGAAACAATTAGAAGGTCCAAAATGTTCCAGCTTTTGCCTTTTGGATGAGGTAGCAAATAACAAGGATGCAGAGGAATGTTTGGACCTTGAGCAAGAAGGAAATATTGTTGGCAAACTAGATGTTGCCCAATTCAAATCTGAGACCATTATTGAAGAAAACCATGCAAATGCAGATCTTGTTTCTGACTCTTCTTTTTATACTCTTGCTTCACTTCCAACTTTCCCTATCAAGGACAAAGAATACATACTACTAGCAGACATTCAAAGGCTCTTCAATCTTAGGGAGGATTATTGTTTAGCCATCATTGTAGAGACTTCTGATGCTGCAAATGGCATTCTTGACGTCGAAAATGAATTGAAAGAAGAGTTACTTAAACTTGACACTGAAATTACGGACGACAAGTTTATTGAAGCAGGGGATTCCCTTTCTCTTTGTTTTTGTAAGGCAAAGAATGCTGAGGAAGAGTATGGGATTACTAAAGAGGAATTCCATGGCCTTCAAGACCGACTTGGAATTTCCCATTTTGGAAGAGAAGAGTCGCAATATGTTAAAGAATTGGAAGATACCAATGAGGCACAATCATCAATTAACATATGGAAATCCAACTAAGCTAGAAAATGATGAAAATCAATTGGTACTATTATCTCAAATTTTGTAAGATGTATATACATTAATATGTTTGATTTCAACATTCATTTGACATTTATCTTTTTTTACAGTTGGAGATTGAAGATTTTGATAACTTCTTGGGACGGGGTAAAGGGACAAGAGTTGGTATTAGTTCACATAAAGATGTTGCACTTGGCCATTACTTAGCAAGGATTGATCTTCATGTTTTCTTGGTTTTTCATAACTTCTTCTCAGAGGAAGCAACATGGCCTTATACTATGTATTAAGGCACTTACAAGGCAACTTAGTTTCTTTGGGTTACAATACAATGCACACAAGGTGATGCTTTTGGAGAAGACTGCGGCAATTAGGATTTTTGGTTATGGTCCTAGTTTCTCTACTTCTAGAGCTGGATACTTTCTGGCCCTCTCATCTTATGCTTTGGCAGCAAATCAAACTAATATAAAATCAATAGTTGGCTACAAGAGAAGAAAATTTCTGCGTTATAGAGGAAATATCCTGGAAAGGGAGGATGATGTAAAGGCTCTTGAGAGCTAGCTTTGTACTTTCCTTTCTTGAATTCTCAAGTTGAAGTATTCATTCTTTGAAGTTGTCGTCAAAAAATACTATGAATTCTTAAGTTGAAGCATTCATTTTTTGAAGCTGTCATTGAAAAAACCAATTGAATAGCTCCTCAAGAGCATTGCTTTTTGTAACTCCACCTCCATGTCTTGTGCTTCGAAAAAAACTTGTACGTGCTTGATAGTGAGATTTTTCCATGCCTTGGCTACTATAAGTTGCAAGGGGGCCTTTCTCCTCCACAAAGTAAGGCCCATGGATATGAAGGATATGTTGCGAATTCATAAGAGTAACAATCAGTTTCTGCCAATGGAAATTTTATCGAAGAAAGATTGGATTAAATATTCTCCCCTACCAAATAAAAAGTGACATCTTTCTCTCCCCATGCCTCCTTTATTGCCTGAACAAGATTTGTAATCGAACATTTAAACTCTTTTGGATACGTGTACGTTTTCGTTTGTTGCTTGAGGAACTTTAGGAAGACATCAACATGTCTCCAAACCTCCATCCTTAGAAATGCAAGTCGTGGTGTGGTTGCAATGTTTGTCATTATCCCACACAGCTCTCTCCAATGCTCCCAAGTAATGCTCACATGTTTTCCTGTATGGTTACCTAAAAATCGTCTAGCTTTTGAGCCTCCCATTGAGACATCAACCAAGACATCTCTTGTTTTCCCTGAAAGTGTTGGATCTTTTCTTAAATGAACTTGACCTCCATGAAAACCCATTTTGGAGAGTAATGCCTCACATTTGTCAATACACTCATTCGATAAAGACAAAGGCTTAATTGAGTATGCATAGTCAAGATGCAACCTGAGAAGTTTATCAATAAATCTCTGCATACAAAGTACATATATGAACATTAGTAAGAGGAATTGAAAGAATTGGATCCCATATATCTTCCTTGTTTTTTTTTAAACTTAGATCTATAGAGTCTCTAGTTGGGGCTCTTCTTACAGGGTGCAAGTTGCTCCAATTTTTAGACCCAACACTTTCCATGCAATAAATACAAGGATATTTTACATTTTCCCCATTACATATTCCAAGCATACATTTGATAGTTTTCAAGTCAGCGCTCATGTGCCATTCCACATTAAAATTACCAACCCCATCAACAACTAACATTTCTCCTTCACTTTGAGACTTAATAATGTTTGGAATACCTGTATGAGTAAACAACCATTTCAGTGTTTCATGATTCTCAATTAGTACCTGAGCTGCACCAACCCACCAAATCTCCATCTCAGACTCGAACTTATGCACTGGTGCTTGACCCCCACCATTGCTAATTCCAATGCCCTGTTCATGATGCAAATGCTGACTCTTTCCATCTCTTGTCCTTTTTGAATCTGTGCTTCATCTAACTTCAAGGGAAACTTTAAAACATTGTAACATTCCTCCAACGTGAGTCTATACATGTGAACCATTGCAATTTGCACTCTTCTTAGATCAACCCATATATTGTTAAATACATTGTATTCAAAACTAGATTTTCTTTTTGTCTTTTCATATGGCATAGATGCTTCAATATGAATGTATTCCCCGAAAACTTGTGGAATCTTACGATTCATGGCAGTCCTTGCAACCAATACTCCTAGGGCTCGAGGTAACCCAAATGCAGTTATTCTATTACATTTTAGATTTTTAATCCATAATCTTGAGATAGCCCAATAACCTTTTCGACTAATGCCCATAGTATCACATGTCTCTACAATTTCGTTTGGTTTTACTGTGTCCTTTAAATTCTTCACTAATTCTTTGAGAGTTGGGCCTCTCAAATCCATATTTTGAGGTGACCTAAGAATCCTCAAAATATCATTCTTATTCATGGTCTCTTTTAAAAAATTTATTCTCTCCTCACTCTCATGAATATTTATACCCGACATGTTGGAGACATATTTTTTTACAAGATTCAATCTTATTTTATTTGCTCTCTCACACAAGCTAGTTATATTTTTTAATGGTCTCTTTCTCTCTCTTAATCCTATTGGAGTTTTCTTTAAATGTGCTAACTTGTCTTGTAATGGCTTATTAGCATTTTCCAAAATGTCAATCTTATTTGTTAGCTCCGAAATGCTTGTCTATACAATAAATAATTTTTTTCTCATTTCATTCATCTAAGCCATGTATGTGTAAGATGCAGAATGTAAGCTTTTACAATACCCAAGCATCCCATTATAACCTTTCCCAACATATCTCACGTAGTCATGAATATTAAAAAAATTAGGAGGTTTACATGTGAAGGATCCTTTGGATAAATATTTCCATCTATCCACAAATTTATATGTTTCTTTCCTTGAGTTTGCAATCTGTTGGCCTCCATCTCATCTGTTAGTACACTCGACAATATATACTTCTCCAAGATGAATAAATTGGATCTAGTTGGATGGTAAGTTTGTATTTGCATGTGCTTGCATTTGTATCACTTGTAGAGGTGTTGCTAAACATTTTAGTAGATCAATGATTGCAATGATAAGAAAGTGAGCACAAAGAAGAGAATGGCGAAAGAGAATGGAGAAAGAGGGTGTGAAAAGAAGTCACGGGAGTAGATAAATCGCGATATAGGTGGACATTTCTCGAAAATACAAATTCTCCCAAGTTCTAAGACAAAAAACGGTCGAAAAGGTGACACTGACATAAATTAAATTTGAGGGACAATTAATGGCTCAGCTCTTTGATGAATTCAATATTCTCTCGTTAATCACATCTGAGCAACCAAATTTGGCGTTTTCATTCTTCCAAAATCTTAACTAATTAGCAACTTAATCATTTTCTTACAAGTGCCTTTTTTGAAGCATTTTTTGCCCTAATGTTCCGTACAAAAGCGTTCAATGTCCAAGTCACCATAAGACCACCAACCCCACAAAGAGCCATTACAGAAAAAGCAACACAAATACCAAGAACAAAGAACCATGACGGAAGCCCCGTTGTGGGAAGAGAAAATCGCCCCTGCAGAAAGCACACATTGCATTTGAGCATGGCCCAAAGCATAGTCATTGGCTACTCTCTCTTTCTTGGTCAAACTCTACATCTAGCTCACTACAGTTGCTACCTGATATCTCACATGTTACAAAGAGTTTTGCAAAATCTCAAGTGTATCTCTCCATCTCAACAACTATTTCTCTAGCATCGAGACTAGTAACACAATCATCTTTGTAATATACATTTTTCACAGTCTTTGGATCTCAACAATTCCCAATCTAAATGAAAGGCTAATAACCTTAGCATATTGCAATGGTTGTATTCATGTTATCAAAAAAAAGAAAAAAAAAAGAGAGATAAAGAAAAGAAAAAGGCACCCACGATCACATCATATCACCTAGGGGTCCTCAAATTAGGTATGTCTAGTGACCTTGGTCATCTAGCTCCGTCCCTAGTCCCCTATCCCTTTACACATCCCCCACAATTGTTTAGGGCACATTAAGGGCAGAACATACCTAGGGAGCTTGTCTCGCCTATGGTTAGACCTATCACCCTGACCCATTTTCATGATTCTTTTTTCGCACTCCATCTCAATACCATTGCAATCAATAGTGGTAAGCAAGGCACGCAAAGATCATGGAAAGTACACCGTACTCTTTGAACAATACAAGTAGCCACCAGCTACCAAAAGCTAAGGCGTCAATGAGCTCAATTATGCTACATCCTGTTGTCAAAATCACAAATGATGTCTCAAGAAGCTTTCATGTGTACTTCTCCTCAACATTGACAATTTTTTCCACCCCATTGAACCCTTGCTTCATCCACACATTGCTACAAGGAACCAGACCAGTAGTCTTCTAACTACATAATATATAAGTATGCACGTGCACTCACATAATATCTGCACCACATTCTATACACAGTTTGGGTCCTCAAGTGTAGAACATTACTCTCAATTCATCGACCTGTCTCCCAAACTAATCAAACTATGTCTTGTGCACAATAAGAAGACTAGCACTACCCCCAAGGAGAGACCACATATGAGAGGTTTTTCAATTTCAAGTATTGAAGACTCCAACAAAAGTATTGTCAGCTCTTCATCAATACTGAACTCTAAACTCTTGTCCTTTATCATCATGCAAGCCTTGTCGCCCGCCACAAAATCCCCAGAACATCAACACATGTGCCGACCCATGAGTGCAACTCCCAACAAAAACCAGCCCTATCACCTTGAAATTTAATAATCCTATCACCAACCAATCAGTCCAACAAAGTGCCACCAACCACCTTCATCCGCACCACCACCAAAAGTCCTCCAAGGCAAAAAACAAATAGTCCCTTCCACCCACATCTTTGGTGAATGCCAAATCCTGCTATCTACGACAGTGAGTGCCACGGGATTGGCACTCGTCTAGGAGGGAAGTAATCTAACCCTCAGATAAACAAGGTGGAAATTTTGGAAAATTTAAAGTAGAAGACAAGGCCAAGGCAAAAGTGAAATGGACTCGACGAAGGCGCCCTAAGAAAAATATGGAAACACAAGAAGTGTAGAAAAGTCCTAAATCAAGGAGAAAGGGGCTCAAGAAAAGCACAAGTCAATACTTTTGTAAAAGAGCACAAGGCGCACCATGATTTATTTTAAGAGCACCAAGCTCTCACCCTAGGCTCTCACTAGTGCAAATTGTAAAGGTAGATGGGCAGTAGGAAGGAAGCTAAGAAGATAGGAGGACAATGGGAAAAAGGGCCTAGGCCACGGTCAGCCATGTAAAAAAGGGGATAAGTGGGTGACTACCCAAAAGGGATTTAGGGTTTTGTATATAAAGTTGAAAAGTGAATGAGAAGCTGATTCTTGTATGTGGCCAAAAGTAGCTCTCTTCTTCTTCTTGCTTGCTTGATCTTGTGCTTGAGGGAGGGAGTGTGAGAGTGTGAGGGAGTGAGTGTGTGAGGGTGAGGGACCATGGTGGAGAAGCTCTCCATCTTCTCCTCTCTTCTTCTCTTCTCTTGGTCGCAGCAATGGAGCTTGGAGCGTGGAGCTTGAGATGGATCTCGCTTGAAGCTTGCACTTGGATCGTGGAGCTACCAGAGTGCTTGGGAGAAGAGGCAACTCAATCAGGCATGGAGGTAATCTCACTACACTCGTAGAGAGAGATAGTGCATCGACTATGTGAGAGGTAGCCATTAGTGCTCAGCTTGAAACACTTGAAACAATAAGCAGTCCGGGGGTCTTTGCGGTCGAGCATGAGCTCGCTTCATCTCTAGTTTAGTCAAGCCCCAACCACCTGTAGGTCTTAGACCATGTTATGAGCAGAGGTCAATTCTAACCTTGGCCATGGATTTCACTGAGAACATGGGGGATGACTTGGTTGCTTGCCTTAGATGCTTAGATACCACTTTCTGGTCGCTTGCTAAAAGCTATGGCCACTTGGACTTAGACCTTTTGGAAGACCCCTTCGCAATGGAGATGCGTATGCTACCTTGATAATGGGAAGAATCCGAATTTGTATTTATTAAGGTTTTCGAAGCAAATGAGGAGTTAATCCCCATCCAGATTTCCCGTGAGCAAGCACGGAAACAATGCCTCATCACATCATATGGCAAGCGCACTGCATACGCCACCGACCAAGAAATCAAAGAGTTAAAGCACCTCGCTGACAACTATTAGAAGTCAAGCTCCCCGTGTAGTGTGTGACTGTCTTTATGTACTACCGACATGACAACTAGTGTACAACTGTCTCCTACTTGTGACTACATTAAATAAGTTGGTTAGCTAGTCGGTGACCTGACTATGGTTAGTTTGTCTAGTCAGCGGGTCACTTACTCTATGTTACTCTTGTATGTGTGTTTTACTCTATGATGGTATAATGAGAAGAAGAGTGTGGAACCTGAATGGTTCAGATCGTGCTCAACCCTGTCTCTCTCTCATCTTTTAACATGGTATCAGAGCAGGACTTGGTGGATATCTGAGAGCTGGAGAAAGTGAAGATCTACTTCCAAGAAGTGAAGACTCATTTTTCCTTTGTGCAGACAGGCTGCCATTGTGGACTGTAGGTAGGCATTTGTTCATTACACACTCCAGGGTCAAGATCAGAGCTTGTGGCTTCTTGAGAGCCTTGAGGAGGTTGTTTAGAGTGCATTTGGGTGTGGCATCAACATCACCATCATCATCTCCATCAGCTGGAACAGAAAACAGGGGTCTGCCAATCAGTGTGATTGCGCCTGGTTGGGCTGAAGGCCTGCACTGTCTATTGCAATCAATGGTCACCATAAATGGGTCATGAGAAGCATGTATGTCTACTGTAAAAGGTCTTTGTGAAGTACATGGAGTAACTACTTTGATGACTACAGTCGATATACCTGGCTTTACATATTGAAAACAAAAGATGAGGTCTTTGCTATTTTTCAAAAATTTAAAGCATAGGTTGAGAAGGAATTTGAGTGTTACATCTCTTGCTTGAGATCTGATAGCGGTGGGGAGTATGTCTCCAATGAATTTGTTGATTTTTTGGCTGAAAATGGCATTCGTAGGCAGCTAACCTGCAGCTACACTCCGCAGCAAAACGGAGTAGCTGAAAGGAAGAACAAGTTTCTGATGGAAGCTGCTAGGGCCATGATGAATGAGAGGCATATGCCGCTTTACTATTGGGCAGAGGCTGTTGTGATAGCCGCATATATTCTGAACAGGACTCCCACTGCAGGCATTCATGACATGACACCGTTTGAGAGGCTCTATGGCTATAAGCCGGATGTAAGACACATGAAGGTCTTTGGCTGTCTTGCTTATGTGCACATTCCAAATGAGAAAAGGAACAAGCTGGATCCCAAAGCGCATAAGAGTGTGTTCATTGGATACTCATAGGAGAAGAAGGCATACAAATGTTATGATCCCTCTACCAAGGAGACTTTGGTAAGCAGGGATGTCATCTTTGATGAGTTGGGCTCTTGGTATGTATCACTAGTTGCAGTGCCATCTGATATGCTTTCCACTCCTGTCTCTACAGTTGATATGCAGCAGAGCATTGCTATGACAGGACCTATCAGTCAGACAGTATCCCCATGGACAGGGAGATTGAGGAGCTCACCGTCCACTGACACGGGTATGTCAGTGAGGGGGAGACATGATGTCTTGGACAGCAAAGGAAAAGAGAAAGTTATTGAGGATGGTATGATGACACCTGGCAAAATGACTTCGGGCTATGAGTCTAGTGATACTTTAGACAGCGAACTTGGTATTCCGACTATCTATACGCCTGGCACGAGGTAGAACAGGTACATTCCACCTCATGAGAGAGGTGAATCGAGTAGTGCACCACAGCTTAGACGCTCGCAGAGGGTCAGATACCCTATTGACAGGTTGACATATAGTGGCTACTCTGCAAAGCATTATGCGTACATGACAAAAGTGATGGAGATCAAAGAACCAGGTACTTATGCTGAAGCAGCAAAGGATGAAAATTGGTGCATGGCTATGGACGAAGAGATGAAAGCCTTGGCTGAAAATCAGACTTGGGATTTGATACCACTGCGTGAAGGGAAAAAGCCTTTTGGCTGCAAATGGGTTTATAAAATCAAATGTAAGTCTGATGGCAGTGTGGAAAGGTACAAAGCAAGGCTGGTTGCTAAAGGATATGCTCAGCAGTATGGCTTGGATTATGATGAAACATTCAGCCCGGTTGCAAAAATGGCAACCATACGAACTGTTATTGCCTTGGCTGCTGCTAAAGGCTGGAAATTACAGCAGATGGATGTTAAGAATGCATTTCTTAACGGTGACCTAGCAGAGGATGTCTATATGGTTCAGCCGGAAGGGTATGTGCACCCTGATTTTCAGCATTATGTATGCAGGCTGAAAAAGGCATTATACGGGCTGAAACAGGCTCCGAGAGCCTGGCATGCTAGGATCAGCAGTTACTTGCAGAGTCTTGGATTTATTGTTGGCAGGGCTGATCACAGCCTGTTTACAAAGAAGACTGACAATGGCTTGGTAGTGCTGGTCATATATGTTGATGACCTGATAATCACTAGAGATGATGACATGGGAATTCAGCATGCTATGAAGATGTTGAAATCTGAATTTGACATGAAAGATCTGGGAGATCTGAAGTATTTCTTGGGTATTGAGGTTGTACCAGCTGAAAATGGCTTATGGCTGATGCAGAAGCACTATGCCATGGAAATGCTTAAGAAGTATGGCATGGCTGAATGCAAACCACTGGATACACCTCTGGACCAGAATGTAAAGCTAGACATGAACACTGGGGCTAAAGTAGAAGATGTGACTATGTACAGGCAGATGGTCGGCAGTCTGATTTACTTGACCATCACTAGGCCTGACTTGAGCTATGCAGTAGGGATGATAAGCCAGTTTATGCAGAAGCTGAGAAAGCCGCACTTGGATGCAGTTAGACGCATCATGAGGTATGTTAAGTCCACTGTAGATTATGGGCTGTTCTATGTCAAAGATAAGCCCTTGACACTGATTGGATACACAGATGCAGATTGGGCAGGATGCTCAACTGACAGACGATCTACGAGTGGCTATGCCTTTGGCTTTGGTAGCAGCATGATCAGTTGGAGCAGCAAGAAGCAGCCTACGGTTGCTTTATCTAGTACTGAGGCAGAGTACAGGGGGGCTGCATTGGCAGCATGTGAGATTGCTTGGTTGCTCAAGCTTATGGCTGACTTGAATATTCAGGTTGATGCTCCAATGAAACTGTTATGTGATAATCTGAGTAGTGTACTCCTGGCCATGAATCCAGTTTACCATGCCAGGACAAAACACATAGAGGTACACTACCACTTTATTCGTGAGATGGTCCTTGCAGGAAAGGTTGATCTTATGCATGTGAGGACTGATGAGCAGGTAGCAGATATCTTTACCAAGTCTCTGGGTAAAGATAAGTTTTGTGGTTTTAGATAGCTACTTGGTGTGCAGATGCTGTCTTGAGCTTGAGGGGGAATGTTAGAAGCCAAGCTCCCCGTGTAGTGTGTGACTGTCTTTATGTACTACCAACATGACAGCTAGTGTACAGCTGTCTCTTGCTTGTGACTACATTAAATAAGTCGATTAGCTAGTCGGTGACTTGACTATGGTTAGTCTGTCTAGTCAGCGGGTCACTTACTCTATGTTACTCTTGTATGTGTGTTTTACTCTATGATGGTATAATGAGAAGAAGAGTGTGGAACCTGAATGGTTCAAATCGTGCTCAACCCTGTCTCTCTCTCATCTTTTAACAACAACAACTCTTCTTTCTTGAGGAAATGGTACACTCTCCGACTTCAATGGGAATTTGAGGGCTGTCAAATCATGACTAACGTTGAACAGAGACATGCTATCAAAACCTCGGAGTATGACCCCACTTATGTAGCTCCAACCTCCTATAGGGTCTTGACAACAATGCATAACAAACCCTTAGAAGAGCACCTCCTAACCCATCTGTCTTTAGATCATATTCTAACTGAGGAGGAGGAGTTACACATTGATAGCTGAATTAGCTCTGCTGACTTCCTAATGGACGTCCTTACCTATGTCACTCACGTAGGCATTTGCCCTATCAACATGGACCACTACGCTAAAATGGAATATAATCCAAACTTCTATGCTTGGCTCATGACGAGGTGAAGCAGTGTGCACAGGAGCTAAATTCCCTTAACCCTTTAACCTCTTACCCTAGGAAGGATCCTTCTCATCCTCAAGGGGGGAGGGGGTAATGTGAAATCAAAAGGTAAAATCAAATAACTAATGTGAATAAAATGCAAGGAAAACTAAAAAGCCTCAATCAATGGCCAAAATAGATGAAAAAATAATAATTTGTAAATTGAAAAAAAATGTCATGAAATCTTAGAATGAAGGGATTACTTGAATGAAAAGTCTACTGATGTGCTTAAGCAGCTCAAGTCAACAAAGCATGAAGTCTTTTCTTTTGTGATGACGAGTAATTCTTTTGAAAATTACTAATGGCCAATATGGCTTCATGACATGCAACCATCATGGCAGGCCAAGAAAAGACTAACGGATTATCTTTCTCAGAAGAAGAACAATAGAAATATAGCCTCTCAGTGGAGACGAGGGCTTTCAATCAGTCTAAATTCTGGCATATCTTCAACCTAGAGAATGTAGCCATCAAAGAATGGGCCGTGAGGCAGATTATTGAGCAATGTAATCTATAAAATACATGGAAACGGTGAGCCAAGGGGTGGATTACATCCATTGCACAGAATTCTTACGAATGTTTCACAGGAATCACGACACCATGACCATGTGAGAGGGAAAAGAAACTCATCGAGTGTAGATTGAATTGACATCGGAAGTGGTAGAAAGAGCATTGGGCTTGGCAAACAAAGTATAGAGAAAGCCAAAGAGGGACATATACACCATGTTGGGAATCTTGACAAGGTGAAGGTCCACACCAACGAGTACATCGGCTTGGTGGATATTCCAAACCTTGAAATCCAACTCTAAGCCAAGATGGTGCATGCATTGTTCTCTAGTCAGAGGTACAACACAATCATGAGCCACATTAATGTTCCCTTGCTAGAGAGCATTGCAGAGCATAGTCGTTGGATGAGGTAAACCTCAATGGTTTTGTGAGGAAGACCATCAAGACCTCAGCAAAGGATTTGGCAACAAGAGGACATCCCATTGAAGGAGAGTCCCCTACCACCAAGGCTAAAATGAAAGCTTCATCTTCAAAGGCCTCAACCATTGGATTCGGTGAGGTACTTACTGCCATCATCAGAGAAGCCTTGGGACAAGGGTAGGGAGGAAGAGAAGGAGTTGATGAGACACCAAGCAGGTCGCCATCTCATCGGGAACAAGAGGCACAATCTAGCAAAAGGACGATGAGTGAGAATGAAGAAAACAGGGAACAGGAAGAGCAGTCTAGGTGGGGAGAGAGGCTAAGAAGACGAAGAAGAAAATTGCACAAGAAAAGAAAGAAGAGGAGAGGAGGGAAAAAGAGAAATCAGACTTACAAAAGGCTTGCAAGGATTCCAAAAAGGCCAAGGAGGAAAGAAAGAGAAAGCAGGAAGAGGAGGAGGAGGAAGACATAGCCCTTGCAATGGTAGGTCTATTGAGCAACAATCCATGCAGGACGATAAGCCAGAGCCCATGAGCCTACTTAAAGATGAAGGGCCGAGCTCAAGTACCCACATGTCGCCCTGCCACTACCACCACCATATCCACACCTAGTTCTACGACCCAGGTGGACACCATCAACCTAATGGCTAAGGTCCAATACTTTGTGAATAAGGAGATGAGCCAAGGAGCAAGAGAAGGGACCCCTTTGGCAAGAACCAAAAGACCAGCAACAGAGTCTAGACAAGACCTGAAGAGACAAAAGATGGTAACCTCCACAATCTCCACCCTCAGCAAAACAGAGAGGTTGCCTGCAGAGTATGATGAATTTGTCAAGGAGCTTCTCTCTCAACTAGAGAAATTCAAGGGAGAGAAAAAAATTGTAGTGGTAGAGCTAAACATAGAAAACGAGGCCATGGCTACATTTTAGCTAGAGAAAACCCGCCAAATAGCCATGGCCCAAAGGGAAATCGGTGAGCTCAAAGAATAGCTCCAAGATAAAGACGAAGTGGAAGTCAAATGGAGGGCAAGATTGGACGAAGAAACCAAAGCCATAAAGAGCCTATGAAGACACAAAGAAGAGATCATAAGGCTCTATGAGGATTTGCAAGTCGAAATGGAAAAGATCACTAAAGCCCCAGAGGAACTAGAGGCACTGAGGGAGGAAAGAACATGCATGTATGAAAAAGAAGTGGAGAAATTGACACAAAAGGTAGCCTCAACACCCACAAGAAGAGTAGTAGAGAATGAAAAGAGAAATGGAAGATCAAGAACAGAGGCTAACAGTGCTAGCGCAGAGGTAAGGGAAAGCCTTGAGGAGATGACAAAAAGGGCAGATGAATGGGTAGCGCATAATGAAAGACAAGTCAAAGCCTTGGTGCACCATCTAGCTCAGGCCAAAAAAGATAAGGTACTAGCTGAAAGCCAAGCAAAGGCCGCCCAAGTGGGCTTCAAAACCCAGCAATGTGCCTTCCTCAATGCACTACTCGATGTCACCCAAATGAAGGAAAGGGAGACCATTGAAACCATCAAGAAAAAGCTACAGATTGCATGCAAGGCATTGAGAGCATGCCTCTAGATGCTGCTACAATCTGTGGGAGTCAGTCTGCTAACCTTGAAAGAGCAATGGAGATACCTATTGTTGGTAGGTCTAACCCCACACGAAATAGATGTAATTGGGTTCACAAAAGGAGTCCAACAAGAAGCCCATCAAGGAGATGAGGCTAGTCCAAGCTTCGAGATGGGACCCCACGAAGAAGAGATAGCCCCATAGCCTCCTTCCCCACCACAACCAGAAGACCAACAAGGACACATCCGAAGAAAGAAGGGCCACACTTAAGGAAAAAAGAAAACAGATGGTGGAGGAAGCAAGGAGAAGATTGAATGCTAGACCAATATAAGTGCCACCCGTGCCTATTCCACCGAGCTAGGATACTTTCCCAGTGAGCTTCCACACTGATTTGGTGATCTAAGAAAAACAGGAGACTTCTAGAAACCCCTTTGACCTAAACTTCCAGTTCCCTCCTAATTTGCATAGGATTTAACCAATCAAGGTGGTGGAAGAAGTAATCAACATCGAAAGCAGGCTAGGGAAAAAATGGCTGGTAGAGAGAGAACATAACCCCACCCTCTGGGGCATAGAGGATGTGGAATTTTGGCAAGATAATGTTTTTGAGGTTCCCAGATCAATGCTGGGCTATGAGTGCCAACTTACATGGAGAACGTGCCTCTGTGACATAAATATGGACACTTGGATGGGTTTCTACAACACCCTCCCATTCGAATGCAACAAACCGACATTCATACCATACCCCTGAAGAATGGGAGTGGATTTTGACCTCAATTTCCACGATCAATATGACTTTCCCGTGATCTACAATGCGAACTATACTATGTCAAAGGAGGCCCTTATCTTCACCCCAAAAATTTTGGATGACTCTACAGTCCATTTTGTAGATGAATTCTCCTCATGCTCGACCCTACATTTATTACTACCTGTAATTACCTTAGGCTACTTAGAATACTACTTAGGCAAAATCCCACTCCACAAGAACGCAGCCTTCCACCCCTTTACTTTGATCCCAACACCAAAGACAGTTGTACCATGGCTAGACTGATAATGCGTGCTACTCTTCTCCCTTCGTTTTGTTATTCCTTCTAGAAGATATGAATGATAGCCGCTTTACGCATTGTGTGGGAGCTTTCACTCAACCACCAAGACCCACGGACCACTTATTGTTTCAAGCGTTCCAAGCCGAGCACTAATGGCTACCTCTCACATAACCGACGCGCCATCCATACCTACGGGTGTAGTGAGCTTACCTCCGTGCCGCTCGAGTTACCTCCTCTCCCGCGCACTCCGGTAGCTCCATGATCCAAGTGCAAGCTTTAAGCAAGCTCGATCCTCCCGCTCCAAGCTCCAAGCTCCATTGCCGCGAGCAAGACAAGAGAAGAGAAGAGAAGAGAAGAAGAGAGGAGAAGATGGAGAGCTTCTCCTCCTTGGTCCCTCACCCTCACACACTTACTCCCTCACACTCTCACACTCCCTCTCTCAAGCACAAGCTCAAGCAAGCAAGAACGAGAAGAAGAAGAAGAAGAGGAGAGCTACTTTTGGCCACACACAAGAATGAGATTCTCATTCACTTTTCAACTTTATATACAAAACCCTAAATCCTTTTTGGGCGGTCATCCCCTTTTCCCCTTTTTTACATGGCCGGCCGTAGCCTAGGCCCTTTTTCCCATTGTCCTTCTATCTTTCTAGCTTCCTTTCCACCTCCCGTCTACATTTACAAATTGCACGAGTGAGAGCCCGGCGCTCCTTGAATTAAACCATGATGCGCTTGCGCTCTTTTACAAAAGTTTTGACTTGCGCTTTTCCTTGTGTGCCTTTCTCCCTTATTTAGGACTCTTCTCCTTGTACGTTTTTGTCCTTCGTTTCTCTTTGCCTTGGCCTTTGTCTTTGTCTTCTGCTTTAGCTTTTCAAGATTTTCCACCTTCGTTCATTTGAGGGTTAACATTACCCCCCTCCTAGACGAGTGCCAGTCCCATGGCACTCACCGTCATAGGTAGCTAGCTGTAGCATGCACCGAAGACGTGGGTGACAAGGATGCCTGTGGTTTATGTGGAGGAGTGTTGGTGGTGGTGTGGCAGAAGGTCCTGGGGGCCTGTTGGTGGCCAAGGTGGATGGTGGAAGGTTGTTGGAGTTGGTGGTAGGGCTATTCTTTGTTGGGGATTGCATTGATGGCCAGCACAAGTGTTGGTTTGTTGGGGATTTTGCACACGACGATTCTTTGCAGGCTTGTCGGATGGTAAGGGATAAGCATTCAACACCATATTAGAGATTTTGGGAATTTTCCAAGTCCCACTTTGAATGAATGTCTTACTTTTGTGAATGAAAGAGAGCACTATGTTTATGTTTATCTTTAAAGGGCACTTTGTATGTTACAAATATGAGATCACACATCTTGAGAGCTTAAATGATGAATGTAAGCTATGTGGCTGTTACGAGATTTGGATTTCACCTCTATCTTTTCTAGCATACTAGCAAAATATGATGTTGTATGGTGGTGGAAACATCAAGGAGGCTTAACTAGTATATACCTAGGAAATTTCCAAGTTTAATGTAAGAATACAAAGGTTTGATGGAGTGGAGAGAGAATTTAGAATACAAGAGCCTTAAACATTGTATGAAAATATATTATCATGGCCAAAATTTATAATGTTATGGATTTGAAGATATTATAATACGAGTTTTTTCTTTTAGATATAGCATCATTTAAAGTGACATGTATAAGTTTCATGAACTAGGACCTTAAAAGAGTCACCACTAACTAGGTGTGGTTTAATAACTTGATCTAATACCATATCATAATAAGTTTGGATAACCTATGATGTGATGGTTCTTTTTTTGTGTAAACCAATAGACACAAGTATGTCAAATAATTGCTCACTCCATTTACATTTTTTGTATGTATATGCATGATATATAAATATCTTTTATTCAAAATTTCTATCTATCTTAACAATATATGGACAAGATGGATATTGACTTTGGCCAAAATTAACGAGTTTCACACCTTGACTAGCTAAATGAATTTTCATATCATAAAATAAAGATTTATATACCAAGCTAGAAGTTTATGATTTTTCTAAGACTAAAGATTTAACCTTTGACCAATGGTTTGTGTTTCCAAAGAAATTGACATAAATTTTATAATCAATAAAGACTTATTTGTTAGCTAAGACATAAAGTACAAAATTGGACTTAAACCACTTTATAAGAAATTTCAACACAATCAACTAATGTTATTGAAAGAATAAAAAACAATAGGTAGATTCTCCTCATTGATATTAGTGGCGTTTAAAAACACCAAGGTAGCTACACAAAACACTTTAAATTTTTAACACGCATATATTTTATAGCCATGCAAAAGCCCTTAAGGTAAGGGATATATTTACTATGGAAGTCAAAATTAGTCCATATAGAGTCATTGTCTTGTTGCATCATGTATATTGGAAAAATACAACTTTTGTAGATAGCTGCACTACCATTTATGAAATGTTTGTGATATCCTAACTCATGAGCAAGTTGCATTGCTTCCATATCTTTCAAAGTAGAGACTAAAGGAGTCTGCTTCAACATGGATAATTGTGAGTTGTTCAATGTAAGTGATAGAATATGTGAGGCATTTGTTGAGCATGCTTGTATAGTAGATGGTTATAAAGTACAAAATAGGATTTAAACCACTTTATAAAAAATTTCAACACAATTAACTAAAGTTATTGAAAGAATAAAAAACATCAAGTAGATTCTCTCATTGATATTGGTGGTGTTTAGAAACACAAATGTAAGTACATAAAACACTTTAAATTTCTAACAAGCATATATTTCATAGCCATATAAAATACTTTAATGTAAGGGATATATTTATTATGAAAGTCAAAATTAGTCCATATAGAGTCAGCGCCTTCTTGTTAATCATGTATATTGGAAAAATAAAAAATTTATAGATTTTGTATAAAACATTTAGCTACACTACCATTTATGAAATGTTTGTAATATCCTAACTCATGAGCAAGTTGCATTGCTTCCATATCTTTCAAAGTAGAGACTAAAGGAGTTTGCTTCAACATGGATAATTGTGAGTTGTTCAATGTAAGTGATAGACGATGCGAGGCATTTGTTGAGTATGTTTGTATAGTAGACTATCATAAAGTATAAAATAGGATTTAAACCACTTTATAAGAAATTTCAATACAATTAACTAATGTTATTGAAACAATAAGAAACATCAAGTAGATTCTCTCATTGATATTGGTGGTGTTTAGAAACACCAAGGTAATTACATAAAACACTTTAAATTTCTAACAAGCATATATTTCATAGCCATGCAAAAGCCTTTAATGTAAGGGATATATCTATTATGAAAGTCAAAATGAATCCATATAGAGTCAGCGCCTTCTTGTTACATCATGTATATTGGAAAAATACAAATTTTGTAGATTTTGTATAAAGCGTTTGGCTGCACTACCATTTATGAAATGTTTGTGATATCCTAACTCATGAGCAAGTTTCATTGCTTCCATATCTTTCAAAGTAGAGACTAAAGGAGTTTGCTTCAACATGGATAATTGTGAGCTGTTCAATGTAAGAGATGGATGACGTGAAGCATTTGTTGAGGATGTTTGTATAATAGATGGTCTCTTGAAGCAAGAAGTAATTGAAGATTGAACATATATACCATCTTTATCAATCATGGTCTCGTGCGGTGCTGATGATGAAGATGAAATACCATCATTCTTTGCTCTAGTCCATTCATCAATGACAACCTTGAATTGAGCATACAATTCATGTCCATATTGAACTGGATCCTGTCCATATCGATCAAACTTGATGACTTCACGTGCATCATGGTATTTGCTTAAGCGAGTCAAGTATGGTAGAAGTTCTTTGATCAAGATAGAGTCTTCACGATCAATATCAAATGTTTTTGGATAAATGCAATTCTCAACAGGATTTGGACATCCTTTGTAAGGACTATCATCTATGAGAATAGTCTTGGTATGCTGATAAACATCTCCATATTGATCCCATACATACTTCAGAGGCTTGAACATTGCTTCTACTCCCATCTTATCTGGCCTATATATGATTTTGAGTCGATGTCTATGACATTGTTCTTGGCCCCAAATCATGAAGAAAGGATACTTCCTTTTTGCATGGATCTCCAAGCACTTAATAACTGCCATGACATTCTTATGTAAAGCTGTTGACCAAACTCCCACTTGGAATCTTGCAAATAAGGCTTCAAGAAACTCCATACATCCTGGTCGAAGAACAAGCCATTGCTTTCCCATTTGAAAGCTTTGAAACCTTTTAGACTTAGCAAAGCATCGTTGTAAAAGAAGACCATTGAGATCAAGTATTACACATAATTGTGTTGCATCTTATCAAGGAAACATCAATCACATCATCATGCTCTAGTGTTGTTGAATCTGCTAGATATCCAACCATAGATGTCTTAGTTGAAGTTACAAAGAAGAAAAAGAAGCACATTAAATTCATTTACTTCCTCATCATTCTACCTAATTTTTGAGCTATAAACTGGCAGAGAACACTAAAGCAATTTAACTTCACATTGATAAATACATAAATAGGTACTACTTAAAAAATGATGTCTTAAGAAAAGAGACTGTTGACCATGTGGTCAAATCTAATCAAAAGGGACCCTGCATCAGCTCCACGTGTGAGCTTCTTTGATACCCAATCATTACAAATGCCTAAAATCTTTGTGTAGACTTCATCATTGATATCATAATCATCAACAAGCTCTTCCCAAGTCTTCATCACAGCGCTACTTTCTGGAACTGAAGCATTGAAAAGAGTGACTAATTCCTGCTTTAGGACCCTATCTCGCTTGATTTGCTTAGCCCTTGTTTCCATGTCAATCATATCTTCCTTATCCCATTTGTTTCTAAGAAAAAGGATATGACCTTCATTGATCTCCTCTTGTAGTGTAAGGATGTCTCCATCCTTTAAACCCATAAGGCAACGAAATGCAGCAGGAGAAGGTTGCCTTCCCTTTTTTCTCGAACTCTCCTCTTGGGATATAAGTTCACCTCTAGAGTATCTCTTCATGATTTTGATCCAACTATCAAATATTTCTTGGGAGCTAACAATCATATGGCAATCTCTAGATGCACAATTTTCTCCAATGTATGCCACAAATCTCTGCAAAAAAAAGATCAAAATAGTGAGCATAGAGCAAAAGAAAGAGCATCACACTAATCTTCACAAAAAAAGAAGGTAAGCTTATATATGATTACCTGCCATGGTACTCTTTGAGAGCTTGTCTTAGAAAGCCCTTGTTGGGGTTTTGGTGGAGAACCAAATGCTAGCCACTGATCTCTTAATTGTTGAAGTTGCTCAACATAAGGTGCATTCTTCATAACATTATGTGATTCCATATTTGTCATTCGTGAAAGCTCAATGCACATTTCTACAGGACAATCAACTAATATTCTAGCATTTCTTGTGGTGTATAAATGCTTGGTTGCTAGACAACGTGTAGTATTACTCTGAATATATATCTTTGCTGCATGAATTGAGTGAAGCCCTGATATAATCCAATAACTATAAGTGTCCAACTTATTAGCATCCACCTCATCACGATGCATGGGTCTCTTCTCATTGTTGTCTTGTACAAAAGGCATAAGATATGCTGCTGTTGCTGGGTTCATGGGAGTCTTTATGAAAGACGTGGTTAGCTTCTCTACATAATCCCAACATAGTGACCTATAACCATACAAAGGAGGTGCCTCATAACACCTATCAACGAGAATAGGAAATTGTGTTGTTGGCCCAAATGGAAAGAATTTTTCAAACATGTGAAATCCTGATTCTTCCTTCTTTCCCTTCTTCTTAACTATTTCAGGAAAATCGAATGTTCTTTCTACTCCCTTGACCTCAAGAGAAATTATTGGCTTTGCAGGTGTAACTTCTAACATGGAAGGTAAAGTGGCATCATTCTTAGTAGTGTTAGCAGACATACTAACAACAAGAGCTTGTGACAAGGAACTTTGTTGAGGTGATTTTGACTTTGAGCTTGTGGGATTCCATGAATTATTTTCTTCTTGAGGAGAAGATGAAGATCTCAAGTCTATTTGTTTATCTTGGAGCTTCATTCTTTTGTTGGGGCGATCACATTTTCTTGATAGGGAAAGTAGCTCACTATTTTGAACAGCTTGGAATGCTAATATAATGTCTTCTGTGCCCTTTACCTCTTCAAATAAGGTCCATCCCATTGTTTTCAAAGAGTATTCTTCATCCTCTTTAATACTGGCAAAGTGAAATGACAAAGGATCAAGTTTGTATACTACATTTTTCCCCTTGATCTTAGCTCTTAAGATTACATGGTATTCCCTCTTTCCCAGCACATCCATCTGTTATCTTCTCTATGACACCATCTTGTTGAAAAAATGTAATATCACTCTTCAAAGTGAATAAGAGAACATTGTCAGCTCTTTTTCCTTGACTATCATAAACATCCACATACCATGGATACACAAAACCACCACTAACTCCATCAATGGTTTGGGTCTCATTTTTGGATGTGCTATCTTTCTTTGCCATTGAATAGTTCTACAAAGAGAAAAAGTTGTTAGACAAAAGTGGATTTAAAAATATTCAAAATTCACAAAACCCAAATAAATGTATAAGATTTCTAGTTTGAAAACTGAAAACACAACAACACAAGATTTTACGAAATACAAGACAAATGTACTCTAAAGGGACTCTTCCATAAAATGAAATATTGAAATTTGAGATTAAGTGTGGTATGAGATCCAACCATAAATATGTATGCTTATGTATCAAATCTCATGGATTGTCCTGGCCCTAAGTTAGCATTAATTATGTTTCTCTTACAAGAATCATATAGTAAAAACTTTGCAATGGACTTCGGTGAGAAGATCAAATTCTATTAATAGTGAGACTTGACCATGGGCTTAACCAAATGGTCAAGTGATAATGAAATGTTGAGTGTGAGTGTGGTATGAGATATAGTGAAAAATCATTGTGGTTATGTAGAAAATGTCATGGATGATTTTGTCCCTAAGTTAATATTGGATTTCTTCTCTATGTAAGTTTCCTATGCAAGGATCATACTCTATGAACTTTGCTAAGATTTTTGGCCATGTGGTCAAATCCTATTTAATCAAAGAATGAGATTTAGTCCAATATGAGATCCACATATATATCAATGTGGTTATGTAGTAATCTCACAATTCCATTTGGCCCAAAGTTAACATTTTAATTACTGCACATGTAAGTTTCCCTTGAAATGAGCTATATTGTAGAAGCATTGTCATTGGTTTTAGCCATGTGGTCAAATCCTATTTAGTCATAAGACTTATCTATCAGATTAGAAACTTTGCCATGGTTTTTTTCCATAGGGTTCTTAAAGGCTAGTTAAAGGGAGGATGCAGTTTATTGTGATATGAGATTCACATATAAACAAATATAGCTATGTAGCAAATCCTATAGATATCAATATAAGATAAAGCGAAAAACACTTGAAATGTGGAGATTTGACCTCATGGCAAAACCTACAAGACAAGACGATTTCTATAAACTAGTTTTAACCATATGGCCAAATCTAGTTTCATAACCATATGAAGAAAGTGATTTATTTCTTGTAACATGCTGTGAAATTAGATTTGACTATATAGCCAAATATTATTTTATAATGGAATGAAAAATTAGTCTCATGGTTTGTAAGATATATGAGATTAGATTTGATCATATGGCTGAACAAAACAAAAATGGGGGATTCTTGGATGCTAGCATTGATAACAAAATGAAAGATTTGACCATATGGCCAATTTTTATTTTATAATGGAATGGAAAAAGTGGCTAATTTGTGGAAAAATGATATGATATTTATAGGAAGTAATGAAAAATTGAAATGAAAGAAATGGTAAATGGAAACAAAGTGGTTTTTTTGTTGCACAACAAGTTTTGACCACATGGCGAGACTTCCTATAAATATAGTAGGTAATCAAGGAGTTCCAAGTAGAACATGGTCTTCCTTTTTTGGAGATAATATAGAAGATGTTTTTCTTAGAACATTTTTCCATACAACCAAATCTAGCATACCCAAAATTTGTGTGATTGAATCCACCATAGATTTAGTCTTAATTTTTTAGGATCAAATTCCAAAAAAGTGGTTCGTTTGTTGCAAGACAAGATTTTACCACATGGCCAAATTATAGAAAGTAAGGAATTCTAAGTAGAAACTAGCCTTTCCCTTTGGAAGTAAGCAAGGGTTGATAATATAAGAAAGCATTTGACCAAATGGCAAAATGTCATTCTTGTAGTAAAATGAACAAAGTGCTTGATTGGTTGCAAGATATTGTGATACTACAGGAGTCCTTATTTTGGCCAAGAGATAGCTTAAGGAGAAGATTTGGCCACATGGCAAAATCTCATAGTATATTGGAAAAAAAAAACATAAATTACTTCTTATATTATAAGAAAAGATTTGACCTCATGGCCAAATCTCAGATTGTATTGAATAAAATAACAAAAAATACTTCTTATATTGCAAGAAATTTTTTGACCATATGGTCTAATCTATAAATTGATGAAAGATCATGATATGTGTTGTTAGAAAATCAAATAACATCCTATGGCAAAATCATATTGAGTATTTGTAAGTATTGTATAGCCATATGCTTATTGCAAAATTATAAACAGTGTAACCATAAAATCTAATGGTAATGCTTTTACTATGAAAATACAGCAGAATGGAAAGTTATATATAGTAAAGTATAATACAATGTATAAGAACTTGATAAAATGCTCTAATATTACAGAATGATACAATAAATATAAGGGTAGGTTTAGCCTTGAGGCAAAATCTTGAGGTATATAGCATCACAGAATAGAAAGAAAAGCTAGTATTTTGAAAGCACTCATCATTGATAAAAGCATTGCACAAACCATTTATTCCATATTCACATCTAAGAGACTTTTTTCAACATTATACAAATCATATACTTCATATTCACAACAAAAATAGTATTTTCAACAGTGCAAGAAGTCATGTTTTCAATATTGACGTAGAGTGAAGCTATCACTTGCAAGGTAGTGGTTGGACAACAAAAAACACAAGCACTCCAGGAGATCAATCAAGCAATCGAGAAGAAGAAGAAGACATTGAATTCTCAAGAGTGAGTGCCTAATCTCATTGCTACAGAAATACATATACAGAAATACATATTGCATTTAGTTTTCATACATGATTCTTATTTAGAAAATGCTTTTGGTGTTTGATCTTAATATTATTCAATACTAATCATACAAAAGAGTAGTAGTGTGATCTGTAGTAATTGTATGGATTGAAATGGTCATAATCAATGTAGTTTAACTCAAAATCAGAAATGAAGTAGGGAAAAGTTGAAAACCTTTTGTAATTAGTAGGTCAGTAATGTGTGCCAACTTAACAGAAATCACCCGTGAAGTAGGAGCAGGCACGGTGTGGACTAGCGATCATTCACTAGCTTGTTGAATTGCTGAAGCCTTGGAGCAAGATTTTTTATTTGAAGACGCACGTACTTTTGGTCATAATACCCTGATTCAAACCAGAAATTTCATTGCACAATTTGTTTCAGTTTGAGAAAATGAAATAGTGAAGAGTAGTCAAAGAAATATCCTAATTCAAACCAGAAATTGAACTGCACAATCTGTTTCAGTTTGAGAAAATAAAACAGTGGAGAGTAGTCAAAGAAATACCCTGATTCAAACTAGAAATTGCACTGCACAATCTGTTTCAATTTGAGAAAATGAAACAGTGGAGAGTAGTCCAAGAAGAGGAGGGGGATAGAATCACCAAAGATTAGGGCTGCAACACCTGTAGTAAGAGAGGGGCGACAGGAGCAGAGATAAAAACGCAGAGGATCAGAGATGCCAAACCTGCAACTGTAAAAATGCAACAGAGAAAATGCCCAGGTTAGAGAGTTACGTGCAAGAGAGAGGGAGGGGAAGAGAAACCCATTTTGAAAAACGTCATGATTAGTTGTGAAGACCGACTCATGAAATGAATCATTTAATGTATCACGCTATTCGAATAACCATAACTTGTTACGGAATACGAGTAGATTTAGATCTTGTTTTTGTGTCTATTTTTTAAATTTATTAAATATTTCAAGTCACGATTTATTCAAAAATCACGTAATGGCTATACTGTAGGCCGCCGGGGTCTACTGGCAGCCCCCGGACCCCGCCGTTTGGGGCGTTGTCCCCAAACCCCCACCGGGGGCGCTGCCCCCGAACCCCCGCTGGGGGCGTTGTCCCCAGACCCCCATAGGGGGCGCTACCCCCCGGACCCCGCCGTTGGGGGCGTTGCCCCCAAACCCCCACCGGGCGTGCTGCCCCCGAACCCCCGCCGGGGGCGTTGCCCCCAGACCCCCACCGGGGGCGCTGCCCCCGGACCCCCGTTGGGGGCGTTGCCCCCAGAACCCCACAGGGGGGCGCTACCCCCCGGACACCCCGTTGGGGGCGTTGCCCCCAAACCCCCACCGAGGGCGCTGCCCCCTCGACCCCCCGTTGGGGACATTGCCCCCAAACCCCCACACCACGGGCACTACCCTCGGATCCCCGCTAGGGGCGTTTACCCCAAACCCCCATCAGGGACATTGCCCCCAAACCCCCACACCACGGGCACTACCCTCGGACCCCCGCTAGGGGCGTTGCCCCCAAACCCCCATCAAGGACACTACCCCCAATCCCCTACTAGGGGTGTTGCCCGCATACCCCCACCAAGGGCCCTACCGCTTAAATCCCCCATTGGGAGCTTTGCCCCCAAATCCCTACAACGAGTGCTATCTTGAAACCCCAACTAGGGGCATTGCTCCCAAACCTCCACTGAGGAAGACATTGCCATCAAACTCTTACTAGGGGCATTTCTCCTAGACCAGCTCTTTCCCCCTCGCCCCTCCTTAAGAACCCACCATTGTGATATTGCCCCTATTTCCACAACTAGAGATTTTTCCTACATACTCTCTATCCTACCCTACTAGAGATTCTACTCTCGAACTATCACTAAGGTGGGTTCAAAATCCTTAATGATATTACACATTATATATTAGATACATTTAATGTACATAATCTTACAAAATATGATTTAATATATTTAAATTATATTTATTAATTATTAATAAATTAATTTAATATATATATATATATATATAAATTATATTTTGATAATATATTCCATAATATGCACATAGTATGATATACTAATATAACATGATTTAGACTAATAGTATGACTTAAAAACAAAATGTAATATAATACATTTTACTATTATCAACAAGTAGGTAGTATAAGATTTATAAATATTTAACCATGATAAAAATTATCTTTCCTTCTCAAATAGCTTCTAATTGATGCTAAAATTTTCTCAATATTTATAACTTTGTGTCATAGTGAATGAAATCTCCTATTCTTTAGAGGTCATTATGGTTTCAATATTTAAGCACAAGGTCAAAGTTTCTCAAAAATATCTTTTTCCTTGTTGTCATGTGGAATACATGAAATAAAGGTTTTGATCATTTGATCAAATATTTTCCAATGGAGATCACAGAAATTATTTATTCTTGTTGACATACAATAAAGGCTTTGAACATTTGGCTAAATCTTGTTCTATGGACATCACAAAAAATTATTATTCTTGCTATCATCTAGGTTAAATACATGTTTTGACCATATGGCTAAATCTTTTCTTGTGGATATCACAAAGAATTTTAATCCTAAGTCTTGTCTAAAATAGTTGCAATAGAGGTTTTGACCATCTAGCTAAATCCTTTTCCATAAAGATCACAATGAACTTTTATCCTTGTTATATGTATTTGGCTTGAGTTTTGACCATTTGGCTAAATATTTTTCTATGGAGACCACAATGAGCTTTTATCCTTTTTGTCATGTGAAATACATACAACAAAGGTTTCAATCATTTGACTATGTTTTCCCCTATGGGGATCACAAATAATTTTTATATTTGCTATGGTATGGAATACATACAATAGATTTTTGACCACGTGGCTAAATCTTTTCCTATACACATTATAAATAATTTTAATCATTGTTCTCGTGTTGAATAGATATAGTACAAGTTTTGAACATCTGCTATATCTTTTCCCAATGAGAACACACAATGAAGTTTTTGCTTACTCAAAGAGTAGCTACTAAAATGAACATACATAGATGACAACCTCCACTGTGTCACTTTGGAGAGATGGCCTATTAAACAAGTCACCTTTGATGATGGAACATCACTGCTACAACAACAATCATACATGCAATTTGTCTCTACAAATACTTGTGCCAAAAACATGGAAGATACCAATGAAGATTATGTTTTTGCAAAAAAATCAATTTTTGTTCAGAAGAGACCATATTGTATGGTCAATAGAAAGCCTCGAATTATTGCCCCTAAAGGTGCAAACTTGAGGACTTCTATGGACTCCATTTCACAGGTTTCCATGATTGATTGTTGCCAAGAAAAGTGTTGTCAGTTTGCTGATAGAGAAGCAATGCAACAGTTACGTAAATACTTTTGGGGATTGCAATTTGAAGACCGCACAAACTATGTTTATGACAAGTTTGAATCATCATGCAGGATTGATTACTTGGGAACAAGGAAGTACAGCTTTATCTTCAATGGACAAGTGGTATGTGGAAGGGCATGGTATGAGATTCATGGAATCCCAAAGACATCTTTGTACAGGTACAAAACACAATTTGAGCATGGCTTGAGGAGGACAATGCATGGAAACAAGGGGGTAATAAGAGCAGCTTGGGATCACATAGAGATGGGAAGAGCCATCCTTAGAGACTTTGTTAAGAAGAATGCAGAGCAAATGCCACACAAGAGTAGAACAATGCAAGATGGATCAAGGGAGACACAATTGGTCATCCCAGATGTTTATAAGCAGGTAGATATATGGGCAAAAGTAAATACAACATTGAGTGGTATTGGATGTAAGCAAATGTCCTTGTCCACCTTCAATCGTATTTGGAACACAGAGTTCAAGCATGTAACCTTAGCAAAGACAAGTGAGTTCTCCAAATGTAGTATTTTCTCAGAGATCAAAGAGCAACTTGCAGCAACAAAGTGTCTTCAAGAGCGAAATGTGCTTCTAAAGAAGTGTCAATGTCACATGCTACAACAACAAAGTTGTCGGAACATATACTACAGTTGGCGCTTGGCCTCAGCATTAGATCCAGATAAAAACTTGTGCATCATACATGATAAAATGGACCAGCAAAAGACAGCTATCCCTAGGTTAAGGCTTCGATCAAAAGAGACTGAAAGATCTACTCAACTACCAGTTTCTTTAACAGGCATGATTACACATGGACATGGAGAAGGTAGATATGGACATTTCTCACTTGATCTATGGCCTCATGATCCTAACTTCACAATTGCCTCATTGTCATTGTGCTTTAGGAACTTAGAGCGACTACATAGGCATGCAAATGGTGATCTACAAGTAGATGGAATGCCAAGATCAACCTCTATGCTACTAAATGCACTCAACTCGAAAAAAGCACTAGACCACCATCAAGGTGTTGCACAAAATAAATCATGCATGGAAGATAATACACCACAGGATGACCATCATCATTTCAAACGATTGCCAGAGAACTTATTTCTACAACTTGATAATTGTGGGTCAGAAAACAAAAATCGCTATCTCTTTGCATATCTATCATTGCTTGTTGCACGAGGAACATTCAAGATGATCCAGCTTGGGTTTCTCATGGTGGGTCATACACATGAAGACATCGATGCAATGTTCATCAAATTTTCAGAGAAGCTAAGGACGAGCATGACCTTCACTTTTCCTCATCTTATGCAACATTTTCAATCATGCCAAATGACTAGTCCTACACGTTTCTTATTGACACATGTGCCTGACTTTAAGAGATACATTGAGGGATACTTGTGTGATTCGAAAGATACACTTGTTGGTCACTCAAAACCTCTTCAATTTCGGTTTTATATGCAAGGAGATACACCTGTCATGCAATACAAGATGCATCCAAAGTCCCCAGACTGGTTACCAAGAGAAGGTGGCATTGAATTATGGAAGAGAGACCTTGCAGGAAAGCCTACTCTTCCAAAGGGTTTTCCAATGTTGCTGCCCATGTTTGAGTACGTTAAGGATCATCAAGAAGTAGTAAGTGGAGTTAAAGATTATCTGAAGTATTGGGAAAGATGGTCAAATGTACAAGGACCTGAAACAGAGTTCACAAAGTTTATAACACCAGTGATTGATTATTGGAAACATATGATCTACGCTCTTCAAACTCCAAATGTCCAAGAAGATTTATTTTTCATAGATTTTTGGCCAAGAACACAAAGTGATGTAACCAATATAGATGTAGATAATGCAGATGACTTCATTGGATTGGAAGAGTTGAATGATCACTATTGTAGTCCTTTGAGCAAACGACCCAAACATGCATTTGAACCAATGCTTGATGTTAAGAAATATGACTTTGTGCTTGTTAGACCTTCAGATCCAATATATCCAATATGGCTTGGTGTTGCACAAACTGAGGTCGATACAAATAGACATTCCAAAAACTTCAACAAGGTATGTATACAATATTGGGCACCAGTTTGTAGTCATCAAAATGCTACAGATGCAGAGGTGTATTTTAATTGTTGGGATAAATATTGGATGTGCAACAAAAAAGATCCTGAACGATGGGAAACAATAGATAGCATTGTCTTCTCTTGGATGAAAAAAGGTACAAAATCTCCCAAAAAAATCAAAATTCCCCCAAAGGTTGTATTGAAGGCTAAAGAAAGTCTACATGAATCCATCGACTGAAGATTGTCCTTGAATATTTCAAGGATATTAAAACTAAGGTGTTTATTAACACCACCTTTTTGAGTTTTTTTCAATCTCTTGGAAACACCCATAAGCAATAATATGTTTAATTGCACCAAGTTCCAAATTAATGAAATTCCCAAAATTCATGAAATCCATTTTGATTTGGTTTTCCCATATTGATGGGAAATTCCCAAAATCCTGAATATGGAGTTATTCAGAGTTGGGTGTTGATGAAGAGTGAACGACACTTTCATTGGAGTCTTCAACACCTGCAGTTGAAAACCTCTCATGTGATCTCTCCCTAAGGGTAGTGCTAGTCTTCTCTATTGTGCACAAGACATAGTGCAATTAGTTTGGGAGACATGTCAAACTCTAAGCAAGCTGAGAGTATTGTCCTGCACTTGAGGACCCAAACTGTGTATATACTTCGGTGCAGGTATTATGTGAGTGCTTGTGCATACTTAGATATTACTTAGTTAGAAGACTGTCGACCTGGTTCCTTGTATAGCAATGGGTCAGTGAAGCAAGGGGCTAAGTTGATGGACAATTTTGTCGATGAAGACAGGGAGTACACTTGAAGATTTCTTGAGACATCATTATGATCTTGTCAAGGGCATGTAGCATAATTGAGCTCCTTGATGTCTAGCTCTTGGTAGCTAGTGACTACTTGTAGTGCTTGAAAAGTATAGTGTACTTTTCTAGTGTCTTTCATGCCTTGCTTACCACTGTTGATTGTAATGGCATTGAGATGGAGTGCAAAAGAAATGGTAAGTGTTCAGGGTGACAGGTCTAACCATAGGCAAGGTGAGCTCCCTAGGTATGTCCTGCCCTTGATGTGCCCTGAACAATTGTGGGGGATGGACAAAGGGCTAGGGAATTAGGGACAGAGCCAGCCGACCAAGGTCACTAGGCTTACCTAATTTGAGGACCCCTAGGCGTGGTGCTGTGATCGTGTGCATTTTTCTTTTTCTTTTTCTTTTTCTTTCTTTCTTTCTTTCTTTCTGTCTTTTCTTTTCTTTCCTTCTTTTTTTCCTCTCTTTTTTTTGGTGGGAAAAGTGAATACAATCAATGCCATACATTTAGACTGTTAGCCTTTCATTTGGATTGAGAAATGCTGGGATTCAAAGGCTATGAAGAATTGATATTACAGAGATGATTGTGTCACCAGCCTTGATGCTAGAGGAACTATTGTTGAGATGAAGAGATACACTTGAGATTTTGCAAACCTCTTTGTAACATGTGAGACATCGAACAATTGAGGTAGCACTTGGAGTGAGCTGTGCATGGACAAGGGCAGAGCATCTTGCGAATTGAATCTTGGATGATGAAGAGACGTTCACCCTTGTTGAGAGCGTGGCTCTTGTCCGAACATAGAGTTTGGCCAAGAAGGAGGAGGTAACTGATGATTATGCTTTGGTCATGCTTAGTTGCAATATGTGCTTTTTCTACAGAGGTGTCCTTGGGTTCTCATCTAGTGGCGTTTCCATCATGGCTTTTGTTTCTTGGTATTCCTCTCACTTCCTCCATAATGGTTCTTTGTGGGGTTGGTGGTCTTGTGGTGACTTGGATATTAAACACCTCTAGACCTTGACCTGTGTCATTCTGCATCCACTTGTCACTTCGTGAGAGTATATGCTCACTTGCGTTAAGTACATCAAACCAATGCAATCATGTTAAGACATAATTTTTTAGAATGCTATGATGCCTATCCCATTACTTGTTAAGATCACATACATTAATGGTAGGTGAAGGATGTGTACAAGTGGGGATCTTGCCCCTTTACTCATCAAGAACAAAAAGTTATGGCATGATGACTTGTCAAACTACTTGTACATCATAGGGGCTTAGTCGATAGGTACTAGGTGGGGTGAGTTCCGTTGGCTAGGCGATTGTGCCGGTGCTGGTGCGGGGCTCCCGTGGGGCTGGGCAGGGAACATGTCGGCCGGGACATGAATGGTGTAGTCCCGAGCCGCTACCATTTCCAGAATGTCTTTAAACAATTCATTAAATTTTACCCTATCCATGGCCGCCTTGTCACTTCGTGAGCACTTGGTGCCTGAGCGTGAGTTGGGGGTCTATGCAACTGGCGTTGCCACATTTTGTGTGCCTCCCTAAGCGTCCACTCCCCTGGCCTGCGGATTCTTCGGCCTTCGTCCAGGGCGGTGTCGCTTAGGCCCTCGCTTCTTTTCATATTTCTTGAGAGTGGGTACATAGCGTACCGGTGGAGGGGCACGTGCCACATGCTCCCGTCATCTGTGAAGAGTGTCTTTGCATGCTAGATGTCTGTGGTTCTCCATGTGTTCCGTTTGGAAGCCTGCAAGATGCAATCCAAGGGTTAGGCCTTGATATGGAATAAGATTGTTTGCATAGAAGGGATTTTCGTGTGGGTTGTTAAACGCATATGACTAGAAGAGAAGGTGTGGAACATGTTGTACTCGTAGTAATGGTGTCCCTCTGCCTCTAACTATGAGCAGATCTTGACTCACGCCAAGTTACGTCAGTTGGTGGTCCTACGTTTGGAGGGCTCATCCTCGGAAGGATAGGCCGGGAAGGGAAAGTGTGTAGAGAGGGACTGCACCCTGCTTACATCATGAGGGACGTTGGCCAGGGTTTTCCATGGTGACAATGCGGGTACATGCCCTTTGCTCGGAGGCAAACATGATCTGGTGAAAGGGGGACTGGCTTAGCATAGCCTGTTGGCCCCGATTCTTTAGCCTGCGCTTGGGTTTTTATTGCTTGTGTGTGTTGATGCTGTTTATATAGGGTCATAAAAGTCATTGTTTATTTATATACATATCCATGAGTCCATGTCGCTTTACGAGGATAAAAACCAATTGTAGAACTCAGGATTATACTGGAGTGTGGCACACGCATCCAGCACTCGTGGCAGCTTACTCAGTACCAATAGATATTTTGCCACATCGAGCAGCATGGAATCTTGTCCGAGTCTACTGGCAATGTGTAACTCCTCCTCAGTGAGAACCTTATCAATCAAAGGGCTCTCTAGGCTAGTTCCAGCTAAGTCCGTACCCCGAATGTCAGTTAGCACTCGAAGGGAAGTTGGTGCCACATAGGTTGGGTCTCTTTGAGACCGCCATTTGGCCAATCGCTCCTTAGAGACTATCATGATCTGAGCCCCTAGTTCGGCCATTGCAACGCAGCGTTCACACCAACGCTGCTCAAATTGACTCTAGCATGTTGACAGTTTCTTTAGTTGCTCTATGTCTACGAGATTCGGTCGACAGAGCACTTCATTGAATGTGACAGTTAAGCGCAGTTTGTCAGCCTCCTCATCAGAGATGAGTCGCATGAGTTCATGTAAGAGCTTGTTATAGTGCTTGTCAAGATGTTCTTGCTCTTCCCAAGATAAGGGGAATGGCAAGTATTTTTTGAGCTGCTCCCTAGGGAATGCACACATGTCCGCAAGGACGTAGACACGTGCAAACACTTTGAGCTTAGCATCCCACTCAGTTAAGCATTCTGTGACACTTCTATGTTCGACGAGGGCTTGCTCGGTCGCTATCTCATGCAAGGATCTAGGAGTTTGCCTAGGCTCTAGCATAGCTAGGGGTTCAGGCCTATATGAGCAAGATTGGTTAACGCTAGGATTGCTCATGCTCTTGGGGTTTCCATGTTTCTCTTGAGGCTTCGTTATTGCGTCATGGTTCTCCTTGGGTGTGATTGGTGCGAATTCCTCATCCATCATGACAGTGTTGTATCCACTCTTGATTTGTCAATGCGAGTTCTATTGTCAATGGAGAGAGTGTTGCTGGCAGCCATTGATGGTAACAACTGCTTTGATTTGTCAAAGCACACGGATGTGTCTGAGGTTTCACTGCTATTAGGAGAGGCATCAATGGGCTCATTGGTGGATGGACTCGATGCTTTATTCATCAGCTCTCCAACACTCTTCGTTCCAATGTCCTTGGGGTCCGCAACCACCTACAACTATTTTTGTTTTTGTTGTTTCCTCCTCTTTTTCTTGGTCAGCGCAGGTGCATCTAACATCTCAGGACCCTGGGCTATATTGACCGTTGATGTGCTTGGTCGGGCCTCAGCATTTCCCTTCTCTAGAGGGTCCTCATGGGACCTAGTCATGGCCTGCGGAGTAGCCTTGCCAGGTTGCATGGGTATAACTGTTTCCCTTTTGGGGGAGTCTAGCTCTTCCACCCGTTCCCCTGTGCTTAACTCCTCCAGCCCAGGTTTTAGGCGCTTTGGAAGTGCTGGAGTTGTTAAGGAGGTAGGTCGCAACACCTCCTTCACAGGTAAACTACTAAGGACACGTTCCGCAAGGGGCATTGTCACGGCCAAAGGTTGTGACTGTTGTGGTCCTTGATTGGAAGTAGTGGTGGCCAGTACAGTGGACAAGCTACCATTGGTAGACTGCGAGGTCAAGTCCTTAGGGAGATCATGAGTGATAGTGTCTTTTGTTGCCCTTTGCACATTCACTTGTGCAAGTTGAGCAGCGGCACGAGGCTGTTGCTACCATGCTTCCCGTGTCCATTTAGGTGAAGATGATGTAGGAGATTTGGGACTCTTACATGGGCTTGGCACTGATTGGAGAATTTTCTCGTGATTGTTAGACGATTCTGTCATTAGCTTTGTTGAGCAATTAGCCTTATCCTGAGCAATGTTGTGCCTATGGTGCTCATTATCCCATTGGGAAGTCAAAGGCTCCTTGGGCACTAGTGGACCTTGTGCGCGCTCGACAGTTACCTCTAATATATGCTTGCTAAGCATGCTAGACTGAGGATTTACTTTTTGATAGGTCATGCTCGGTTTTTTTATTTTAATCATGAGGGGCTCAATCACTCCAATATTTTTGGTTCGAGACTTGGATTTTCATTTAGGTTTCCTCCTATGCCTCTTTGCTTTTGACATAATTGGGGCTTCTGATAAAGGTTGTTTAGTAGGGGGTTTTGGTAACCAAATCCATTGGTTACCTGCATAATACCCTTCAGCACGTAGCAACACTTTGGATATCCATCGTGGCATTGCATTGACTCTCCATCAATGCCTGCGTCTATAAGGCTTGGGCTTCTTTTGGGGTCTTCTACGATATTTGTAAGTCCAAAGCCCGTCCTTGGCATTGTCGCTTGACCTTCTTTTTTCAAGCCTAGCCTCTCTCATTGGTTCTCGTTGTTTGACGTGTGCTTGTATCAGTTTTTCCAACAAGTCCTTGCTCTCGTTAGTAGGCTTGACTATTATGTCAGCACCTTCATTGCCTTTCCCTTGAGGTTTGATGAGGTCACCCTTGCTAAAGGTTGTGACTATCCTCATACCTGGTAGTGTCAGGTGTATCCTCTGTGCTACATAGTCGGCCTCACACTTGGTCGCCCTTTTGAAGGGTCTTCCTAGGAGGGTTTCTTTCTCGCAGCTAGCACTATTTGGAGGAACATGAAATAGGATAGGCAAGCTTTCAGTTTCAACTATTGCAAGGATATTGCACTTCCCTATGAGTGCTTGTGGGTGTCCCTTATAAGGGCTAAGAGTTGCATTAGTTGGTGTGAGCTCTGGTTGGCCTAGTAGGGTCCATGCTTCATAGGTCAAGATATTAAAATATGCTCCTTCATCAATTAGAGCATCGATAGTATGCTCTATTTTCGCAGTGAGTTTGACCCTAAGATAAGCAGGTGGTACTATGTCTTCATCTTCCAGGTCTTGACTTGTAAATTTAAGCCTTCTGACAGATGCCCTTGAGTCCCCACTTGCATGACCAGACGTGGATTCTCCACCAATGTCTTGGGTTGTCTGTGCAGTGTTGCTCAAGGTACATCTCTTGTCAAGAGTGTCATGTCTAGTCATCCTCGCATTTGTAGCTTGCTGATTTTGCATTTCGCTCTGACTAGACATGGTTTGAACACAATGTCTTTGTGTTCTCGTGGTGTGGCCTTTTTTCCCTTGATGGCTAGATTGGCCCATTGATGTTCTAGGGTCTCTGTTTCTCTCTGTTTGGGTATGGACTTTTGGTTGCTTTTTTGCAAGTGAGAATCCATGCTCGTATAGAGCCATTACTACACTGGAGTCCAATTTGGAGGACCTGTCACAGCGCGTATTTTCTCTCCAATCTACTTAGGGGAGGTGCGGAGGGGACAAAGCCCCCTCTACGGGGGTCCGGAGGGGCAGTCCCCTCGGCCCGCAGGGCCTTTACGGTAAGAGCCATGCACAATTTGGAGGATTGTTTATAGCCAAATTTTGAACTATGTGCTCTAAATTTTAGCCCGATGTGATGGATCTTTCATGTGCCTTTAGCTCTACGTAACCTTTGGGGTCAATCTCAGGGTTTAGATGTGTCAAATTTTGTGTTCTAGATACCTATTCAATTTTGACAGTTTTCTGTCCGATTCTCAGATGTCCGATTTTCAGGAGTCCTATTATCAGAATCGAACGTCCAATTCTAGGTGGTCCGATTGGCCCAATGGTCCGATTTTGGTCACGTCCGATTCTAGGAATCGGATCAAAAAAGTGGTCCGATTTTTAGAGTGGTCCGATTCTAGGGATCCAATCGGACAGGGAGGTCCAGTTGCCTCGATCGGACGAGCGTCCGATCGGATATGGTGGTCCGAGTATCCGAGTCCGAGTGTCTGTTGAGTGTTGAAATGACTTGTTTTTTGGCTGATTTATGTTGTTTTTGAGAGCTGAATGGTTGATTTTATGAGATAATTGATTGGTTTGAGAATGTTTTGGATGATATTTATTATTTTTTGGAAGTTCATGATGTTTATTAGTGGAGATATGAGGTTCTAATATGTTCTGATAGGTTCTGATTAGTTTTGTATACCTTCTGTATAGCTTCTGTTTTGTTCTGTTTTGTTCTATTTTCTCTCTAAAATGAGGGATGGAGTATTGATTGATAGGGTTTGAGATCTTGTGAAATCTTATTGAATAGTTTTTGAGAGTTTGGAATGGTTTGAGTATGAGTTATGAGGTTTTGATGACCTTCTGTAGATCTTCTGTAGAGCTTCTGTCTCTATAATGTAACTGTACTGAAGCTGTTCTGGTACTGTACTGTGACTGTTTTGTATGCTTCTGTATGTGTTCTGTAGAATGTATGTGTAGCTTGGGAAAGTTTTCTAGCCTTGGAAAGAGGTGAATACAAGTGCAAAAGAGCTAAAAGAAGTGAAAGAAGTAGCTGCTGAAGACTCAAGTAAAGACTGAAGTGAAGTGACAGTAGTGAGCTATGAAAGGACACTGTAGTGGCTCTGGTGACTTTTCATATCAGACATACCTCTTGGGAGGGGTATCCACGACTTAAGAAGGATTATTGTGAGTGATTATGAGATATTGTAGTGAGGATATGATGTATTATTGATATAGAGAGAGAGAGAGAGAGAGTCAGAAATAGCCAATTCTACTAAAACAAAGTGATTGTATGTGAGAGATTGAGAGAGAAGACTATGAAGATATTGAAGATGAATACTATGTGATGTATTTCCATTCAATGATGGTGTATTCCTTTTCTTTCTTTGTCCTATTGATGGATTTTGTGAAGATATTGAAGAGTATGGTTGATTCTATCAAATCCGTGGGAGATCTACATAATGCTGCATGAAGATTTATTGTGCCTGGTGTTCTTTTCTTCATTGTGATCATATAAAACCTAATAAAAAAGCTTGTTGATGTTACAAGATAGATTTTCTTGCAAGATAATTCCCTTTTCCTTGGTGTTCCTCTTGGGGCTCCATGTTTTTGGTGCACAGCCGATGAAACTTGCCATCAACAAGCACCAGAAGAGGCTGAAAATAAAGGAAGTGGCATTGCCAAGAAGAGAAGAATGCAATGGATGTTTGTAAAGTTCCTTCTTTCACTGAAGAGTTGGAATTTCTCATAATCAAAGCCACTTTCCACAAGAAGTTCATCCCACAATGGTGGAAACACATCACCATCATGATACATGCTCTATGTGGTGGACAGTTTCCTCTTCCTGTTGAAGCAGCAGAAACTTGCATCTTGGTGGCAAACTGTTTGGGAATAAACTGAAGAGCAGAAACAGAGAGAATGACCATACATGGAAGATTTGGCATTCATTGAGAAGTTTCCAGACATCATCAAGTGGGAGATTGTGAAGAAGCTTCAGGAGTCTTGGTCTGTAGAGGTTCACAAAGACAAGAAGGAAAAGAGTTGGAATTTGTTCGTGGATGCTCAACAGCAAGATACATGGGATGCTTGGTGCACTGATAATCTTCTGTTTGTCCAATTGGCAACCCACTGGAAGTTGGTAGATAGAGTGTTCTTCACAACATACACTGTTGAAACCATCAGAAGCTAGCATTCGGTCACTTGTTGGACTTGTGGACATCCCGGTCACGTCTCATCACGCTGCCCCGAAAGAGAGCAGCAAAGCAGGGACAAAGCTGACCAAAGGTGCGCAGAGTGCGGAATCACCCATCTTTTCATAGACTGCCCAAAATGGAAGTCGCCTTCTGGTTCAGCTAATTTGCCGTCCATCCCGCTGGGGCTGTTTGGTGTTGAAAACCCCGATGGAGAGGCCACACCTATTCCCTTGCGAGTTATGACCCGAGCACAAATGAAGCAGGCCGGTGTCTCTCTGCCAGGACCTAGCAATCTCGACGCGACCTTAGTAGGAAAGAAGGTTTATGTAGTGATTACAGAGACTCCTCAAAACCCTGGCGGATCAGAGTAGAATCAAGCCTTTGGGCATTCTCCCATATGTGAAGACCACAGTGGCTGGAAGAGATTATTGGCTAACCCATCTGGTGGTGAAGCCAAACTCTTATGGTACATCCTACCCTTTGTTACTAGGCAGACCATGGCTTTTTGAAGCCAGAGCAAGGACGGATTGGTTCAAAGGAACCTTGACTTTGGGTAGAGGACCCAACAAAGTGGTGTTGAAGCTATATGATGCTCAAAAAGGACATGGATCCACCTCCTTGGAATTATCTTTTAACTCCCCTAATGAGGCTACAGATGGAACATCAGTAGACGAAGATGCTGTCAAACAGATCCTTCCTAAGAAAACAGTGGCATGTTCCTTAATAGTGGATACTGTAAGCTAACTCCCAAAAAATGCAAAGCCATTATCAATGGGTGAATACTTCCTGCCTGAACCAAGAACGATTTCCGAAATCACTTCTGACAGTGAGATAGAAGCATGGATGTACTGCTCTCCCTGTTACATGGCCATAGCAGAGCCAGAGACAGAGGCAGAAGATGAAACAGAGAACATGTTCTTCTCTTACATAGCTCCTATAGAGATAGAGATAGAAGAGGAGGAAGATGATATGGAAGAAGAAGGTTATGAAAGCGAGATGGAAGAATCTATCCCACCCGAAGAGGATACATATGAAGAAGAAGTTCCAGAAGCATCAGAAGCAGACGAGCTCATGCTATGGGATAGAATGGCGATGGTACCATTTGGTCTGGTAAATGGATCTTCTCATATGCAAAATCTTTATAAGAAATGGATTAAGAAGAACAAGCTGTCTTTCAGCCGTGGCTCTTTCCGTCCTAACCCATCCTTTCCAAAGAAAGATGATGATGATGCACTGTGCCAACAAGCACCAGTCCCACGATTCCAATAGGCATCAAAGGGTCCCTATTATGTGACGTTCCTGGATACGTCATCAGAAGATGAGTCTTCAAGCCAAGAGGTAACTAATCGTAAAACCAAACCCGAAACGGCTCTAATCCCATTTCAACAACAAGGAGCAACCTAAGTCTCCACCGAAAGAAGAAGTTGGGTCTAGTGGGACATCAGAAGAGGACACCACTCCCTTGAAGGAGTTGGATCTGTATCCAGAAGCAGTCTGTGGGACCTTCATTCGTGAAGTAGAAGGTGAAAGGCAGTTAACCTTTGTGGATGTCAACCTTGTACAACTTGTTGAAAGAAAATTTAGACGTGTTTACGTGGTCCTACAAAGACCTAAAGGGAATTGATCCCACAATATGTCAGCATCATATTAACTTGGAGCCTGATGCCAAGCCAATACAGCAATGACAGAGGCGAATGAATCCGAATTATTTCACATTGGTGAAAGCAGAGCTGTTGAAGCTTCTGGAAGCCGAGTTCATCTATCCAGTGGCAAATAGTGAATGGGTTTCACGCATCGTGGTGGTACCTAAGAAGAATGGCAAATTGCGAATATGTGTTGACTTTCGAAAGCTCAATTCCAAGATGAAGAATGATCACTTTCCTATCCCTTTCACAGAGCAACTGTTGGAGACAGTGGTGGCAGGACATGAGCTTTATTCCCTTCTGGATGGATTCAGTGGATATAACCAAGTGCAGATAGCAGAAGAAGACCAATCCAAAACAACCTTCACTACAAAATGGGGGACCTACGCTTACCGAGTGATGCCATTTGGGCTCTGCAATGCCCTTGCTACTTTCCAGCGAGTCATGATGGCCGCATTCCAAAATCATCTGCACGACTTTATTGAGGTCTATTTGGATGACTTCTGTGTTTATAGTTTGATCCGTGAACACTGGGGACACTTGGAACAATGCTTTGACCGATGTCGGGAGTATGGGATTTCCCTCAACCCCGACAAATGCATATTTGGGGTCTCTTCTGGAGTTCTGTTGGGCCACATTGTCTCTGCACAAGGGATATCAATAGACCCTGCAAAGATCGAAAAGATCGCAGCTCTGACACCACCCACCAACCTCAAACAGTTGAGGGGATTCCTAGGCCATGTGGGTTACTACAGAAGGTTCATAGCCCATTTTGCAACAAAGGAAACCTCCTTGCACAAGCTTCTGAGGAAAGATGCAGAGTTTGTTTGGATGGAAGAATGTGACAAAGCCTTCACCACTCTGAAGCAGTGTCTGATTGAGGCACCCATTCTGCAACCTCCTGATTGGACGAAAGAGTTTCATGTACACATTGATGCATCTATTGAAGGCTTAGGCGCAGTTCTATGCCAAAAGGGCTCCTCGAAATTAGATCAACCCATATATTACGCAAGCCGAAAAGTCACTAATAGGGAACGGAACTATACAGTGTGACAGAGCTGGAATGCTTGGCAATGGTGTTTGCCCTAGAAAAGTTTCACCACTACCTCCTGTCTACCCACTTTAAATTTTATGTGGATCATGAGGCCCTGCCCTTCCTGATGAGCAAAGCAGACGCGAAAGGACGAATTATGAGATGGCTCCTTCTATTTCAGGAGTTTGACTTTGAGGTAATTACCAAACCTGGTCGTTCCCATGTTCTGGCTGATCATCTGTCGCATATCCCACAGACTGCAGACGCGGAGCAGGATGATCCAGACCTCCCTGATGCTTCCCTATTCTTGGTAGAAATTTTAACCCCCTGGTATGCAGACATTGCCAATCTTCTGGCAACCCAATAGTACCCTCCTGGTATTTCTAGTCAGGAAAGGAAGAAGCTTATGTTAGAATCAGCCCCCTACACCCTATTAGGCGGTGCATTGTACAAGAAAGGCAAAGATGAAGTGCTTAGAAGATGTGTTGCAAGAGATGAGATTGGGATTGTTCTGAAGGCTTGCCATGACGAGCCATGTGGAGGCCACTTTGGAGGAGAAGCCACAGCCAGGAAGGCTTTGTTAGCAGGATACTAGTGGCCTACCATCCACAAGGATGCCTATGATTACTGCAAAAGATGTGATGCTTGTCAGAGAATGGGGAAACCCACGAAGACAAGTGCTATGCCACTGCAACCTATTCTTCCCTTGAATCCATTTGAGAAGTGGGGAATCGACTTCTAGGCCCAATTGATCCTCCTACCAGAAGGAAACAGAACAGATACATCCTCGTATGTACGGATTATATCACAAAGTGGTGTGAAGCTAAAGCCCTAAAGCGGGACGATGGTAACAGCGTGGCCCTGTTCATGTATGAGAATATCATCACCCATTTTGGCAGTCCCCTAGAGCTGGTGAGTGACAAAGGCACTCATTTCATTAATAAAGTCATGGAAGAGTTGACATAGCTGTATAAGATCCGCCATCGCAAGTCCACTCCTTACTACCCCAGAGCCAACGGCTAAGTTGAAGTCATGAATCGCATCCTCTACTGGATTCTGAAAAGGACGATTGCCGCACATCGTCGTGACTGGGATGATCAACTTACAGAGGCCCTCTGGGCGTACAAAACCTCCCATAAAGCAACAACAGGACAGACACCCTTCTAGCTGGTGTATGGTACAGAAGCTATTTTCCTCGTTGAACTGGAATTACCCTCTTTTGAGAGTGGCTATCAAAGAGCGTTTGGGGGACGATGATTCACTGCAACGCCGTCTCCTGCACCTGGAATGTTTGGATGAAACTCGTAGGATGGCTCTACAGTGCATGGAAGCCACGCAAGCTCGACGTAAGGCTTACCATGATAGCTTCATCAAGCACAAGGAGTTCAAAGAAGGTGATTTGGTCCTAGCCTATGATTCACGATTTGGCAAGTTTCCTGGCAAGCTCCAACACCGGTGGATGGGCCCATATAAGACCGTTGATGCCTCTGATGATCCCTTCATGATCAATGGATATTGCCTGAAGAAGTACTTCCCTCCTTGGGGATCTTAACAATCATGGTCACCTAATCCTTTCCCTCGTTGGCATGGCACTATCATTCTTATGATGCTACTTCTGATAGCCGTTCTTCAGCCACTCCTGATGAAGTGGGCACAACCCTCTATCCCCTCAGCCCCACCTTCCAGCCTTGATCTCTTATTCTCTATTTTCCACCAGCGGCAGTGGCAAGGTGGGTTTTGACAAATGGTATTTCTACCATTCCCTTGCTTAATTCGAAAGAAAAAAAAGAGAAGAAAAAATATACATATCGGTCATGGGAGAAAAGGACATAGGTCCCTGTCATGCCGACCTATTCTTTGAGAAAAGGTGGAGACACCCTTAGGAATAGGAGAAAAAAAAACAACAACAACATAACCAAAAAAAAAAGAGAAAAAAAACAAAGAAAAGAAGAAAAGAAGAACAAACTGTTATGGGAGAAAATGAAGAAATTCCCTGTCATAGCAGGCCTCGCTCCAAGAAAAGGTGGCAAACACCTTTGGGCGGGAAGCTGGCTGTGGAAAAGGTGGTAACATCCGGCAGTTCAAGATAACTGACTCACCAGCCAAAAATGGTCCAGAAGAAATTTGAAGCCACCTCCCTTGGTGCACTATCTCTGCAACTTCATCAATCTGTCTGCCCCCTTTCGTAGACGATCTTTTCTACAACCAATTGTAGTACCAGATTTGATGGCTACCTCCCTGGGTACGCCTCTTCAACAACCGACGACGCGATCTTCATCGACAAACAATCGAGTGACGTGAGCGTTCATCCTAACCGGATGGGGAAGTGAGTATGGTTAACCTCTGTATTTATCTATCAGAGCGTGAGACAGAGGGTGGGGCAAGTGACCAATCTTTTCCCTTCAAATCAAATGAGAGGTGAGCAGTGTGAATGAAGTGTTGCACACACGGGATGGGCCTCTCAATGCACAAAGCACGATCTGTTTTTGTGCACTACACCATAAGGCTCCCTGGCCTTCCTTCTCGCACCGTATGCTGGCACAGGGCGGGATGCACAATTGCACCATCAAATGCGCACAAGGCATACAACCTTTGCACAAGTGACCGTGAGGATTACATCAATGGGTTTCAGAAAAGGGCTGCCCTCCTGTATCTATCAACAGAGCGTGAGACAGAGGGTGGGCTGAGTGTGACAGGAGTTTCTTCAATCAATTACCGAGAGGTGAGATTGAGGGACGTTACGACACTTGGAGTCAAGTATGTTCCCGTTTCCCTATGCACCCACGGGGTGGGTCTCTGTCGTCATCACAAGACACGCCACCCTGCTATGTACACTGCACTATAAGGCTCCCTTGCCTTCCTCCTTGCACTTATGCCAGATGGGTTGGACGCACTGGTGCACCATCAACTGTGCACCCTGGCATACTCCCTCTGCACCATTCCCCCTGTCGATTTCTAAACCGGGTACGAGATATGGGTTTCAATCATTATTCCTCAAGTGATATTAGTCATGGGGTGAGTGACAGTTCTTTCATTCCATATGAGTGATTGTCAGTTGAGTGCAATATCCCTCATCATCAATAAATTTCCTACGATTCCTTCAACCAGCTACCTCACTGGGTGTTGCCGCGTGGTCCTGCCATGAAGGACGAGTGCTGTGAAGATGCCTTGGTACCTCCTCCGACAACGACACAGGACGTGCCATCGACAATCAACCTTGCTCCTCAACAATATGGGCCAAGTTTTTCTAACCCTACACCTTCTGTTTCTCAGTGATGTTCCTATTTTAAGTGTGGGGACGTTAGTGGTTGGTCTGTGGTGTGGTCCTAGGTCCTTGATGCTTGGTTCACCCTATCCGTTAAGGTTTTAAGTGTGGAGACACGTCCCTGCGCGTCTACATTGCATACCCCTCTGCATATGCCTCAACCTGCTCATGCATGTATGCCATGACTTGTTTTTACCCTAATGGGGTCCCTTCCCAACCACCCGTTTATGTTCCACCCACCCTCGGGGCTGTTCCCTTGCAGTTCTCCTTAATTCCCTTATTTTGTTGTCCTGCCATGTGAACACACCCTACGTTCAGCGGACTTCCAGTATAAACCTATTCCTCCCTTTCAATTGACCATTTTTTCTTTTTACCTACCCCTGTTCAGGTGCACGGTTTTCGAGTTATTAATTTTTGAAGCATTTTGCGCCCATTAACCAGTTTTCCATGTGAATGCGCTCTGTTTGCTTCGGAACCATAATCTAACGTCATCGCCCTGACAACCACTTCCCTCCTGACATTTTTTCTTTTTACTCCGTGTCATTTTGATGCACGGTTTGTCCAATATTAATTTTGCGGTTTTTAAAGACTTTTTCATGCGTCTTTTTGACATTTTTCCATGTGAACCTGTCTTGTTTGCATCGGAATTTCCATTTGATTTGACAGCCGTGTCCCCGTACCTTCCCCTGCCTTTTTCCTTTTTCCTCCACCCTCTTTCGCCTTCTGGATTTTTAATTATTAAATTTTAAATGTGTTTTCAAGTGTATTTTTGGTGTTTTTGGTATGTGAACCCCTCCTACTTCCGCCGGAACTGCATTCTGACGTGATAACCCCGTACCCCCCTTCCTGTGGACATTTTTTCTTCTTACTGCATGTCATTCTGGCGAGCAGTTCGTCCAATATTAATTTTTTATTTCATTTTTTAGTCTGTTTTTTGGGTTTTTCCCATGTGAACGCATCTTATTTCAGTCGAAACTATGTTTTGACATGATAGAATTGTCAGACATGTCTTTCTGCACATTTTTTCTTTTTCCTCCCCCTCGTTTCGATGCACGGATCTTTCGATATTAATTTTTAATTGTGTTTTTTGACCCGTTTTTTACGTTTTTTGCACGTGAACACCCTGTCTTTCCCCCAGAACCCCCATTGCACATTTTCCCTGTCTTCCCCCTGCCGTCTTGCCCAGTTTTTGTTTTTATGACATTTCGTTTTGATGATCGGATTGGGAGATATTAATTTTTCTTTATTTTTTATGTGTTTTTGCGCTTCTCGTCCCACGCGTGAATGCGCCCGTTTTCAATTTCACTCGTCTCCACGCGCCCCGGTCGCGTCCACGTGCCCTGTACTGCCATCCCGGTGCTATTTCGATCCCGTCACGGCAAATTTTTTTACCCTGCCCCGCGCACGCGCACGGGACAGGGGTACGCCTCTCCTTTATGGGCCCCCCGCCCATTCTTTTCCCTTGGGCACCATAACCCATGGGCTCCCCTACCCAACCCTACCCCTACCCTTTCTCTCATGGGCCCCCCGCCCATTTTCTCCCTTGGGCACCTTCTTGGGCCCCTACCCTAACCTTTCCACCCCCTACCCCATCCCTCGAGCACCCGCCACCCCCCATGGGCCCCTGCCCATCCCCTCCCACCCTTTTCCACCCCCCCCCCCCCCCCCAATGTCCTTTCCTATCCCCCCCCTACCCTGACCCCTTCCCTCCTCCAACTACCTCTCCCTCTCCCTTCCCTGCGTCTTCCTCCCCTCCATTTTCTTCTTCCTCCCCTCCATCTCTTCTTCTTCCCCTACTCTTCTCCTCCCTCCCTATTCTCCCGCCCTGCCTGCTACTCTTCTCCTCCCCTCCCTCCATCTCTTGCTCTCCTCCACCTCCTTCCTCTCCTACTTCCCCCTCCTTCTCCTTCCCCTCTTTCACCTTCCTCTTCTCCCCTCCTCCACGACGCCTGTACCCCCTTCCTCCTCCGCCGCCTCTGTCGCCTGCAGCCGTTGCCTTTGACGCCCTCGCGCCCCGCTTCTGTCGCCGCCGAGCGCCTGAGCCGCCACCCTGGACGCCTGCGCCCTGCCGCCTTCGACGACCTCCCTGCCGCCCTCCAACCCCGAGCCGCTTGTGGCCACCGCCTGCGCCGCTGTGGGTGCCCCTGCCCTACCCGACGCCCGGTTGCGCTCTCCTGTGGCCCTCCTCCGTGCCCGCCTCCCCCGCCTTCGTGGCCGGCCCTGCCCTAACCTGACGCTTCCCTCGCGTCCTCGCTGATGCCCGCCCTCCAACCCATGAAGCCCGCTGCCCCACCTGCACGCTGTCGTTCCCTGCTCCTGCCGCCATCCACCGTTGACCTACCACCCTCCACGTGTTACACCCCATTACCCCCCTAAGCCCCCCTTCCCCCCCACCCTTCTCCATACCCACTAACCCCCCCCCTCTAAACCCCCCTTCCCCCCCAACCCAAAAACACAAACACCCCACCCCCACCCAAGCCCCCCATCACACACACTCCTACTCCATCTAAGCCCTCTTTCCCCCCCATCACACACACACACTCCTCCATCTAAGCCCCTTTTCTCCCACCACACACACAAACCTTCCAAACCTACCCCAACCCCCACCCAAGCACACCAAATCCAACCCCCTCCTTCTACCTAAGCCCCCTTTGCCCCCTGCAGGTACACCCGCTGAACCGCCGATAACCCACCCTTCTTAACCGCTCAGCCGCAAAAACCCACTGCAACCCCCTCCATCAACCTTGTTCACCCGCTGAGCAGCAAGACACCACCCTTCCAACCCCTTGTTCCTTCTCGAGACGTAGACACACGCGCGCGTGGGGGCTTGAGATTGTTCGTGATTGTTCGTGTGTGGGTGCGCGAGCTTGTTAGCTGGTTGCTGACACGCAGCTGCCACGCAGCTTATTTCTGGGTATTTTCCCATATTTTTAATTCCCAAATGCAAACCCTTTAAAAACAAAAAAAACATTGAAATTTTTAAAAAGTTCATTAAAAAACACTTAAAATTTTGAAAAAAATTTACAGAAACATCTTGAAACATTCCCACTATTTTTACAACAAATTGCCCTATTTTTTCTAACCTGCAAATTTCAAAAAAAAACATTCAGATCATTTTCAAATTCAAAATTCTTTTAAAAATACCCAAAAAATAAAAAAATCATTAAAAATACTCAATATTTTCAAATTAATTACCAAAAATTTCCTAAAAATTCCATTAACATTTTTACTTATTTTTGGCATATTTTCTAGGCTGTAAAAATACTGCATTACATCCTAAATTCATTAAAAAAAACAAACAACAAAAAAAACTAAAACTAAAAAAATAACCAAAATAATCTTTTTTCATCCAAACACCAACTAAACATCTAGAAACAAATTCAGATATGTTTGGATTGAGGAGAGCGCATTCATTGCATTCACATACACCCACTACCAAGTATTTTCCCTTTTATTTCTTATTTTTTTTCAGCTACCCCAAAACCCACGGTTAATTTAAAAAAATGAACCCTAAACACCACCATGGCACGCGCATTCGCACTAAACACACCATTTTTTTAAAATAAAAATAAACTCGCCGTTCACTTAGCACGCGCTAAGTGCGCTAAAGAGGCACTTTAATATTTTTAATTAAAATGAACCAGCCGTCACAAGAGCACGCGCTGGCAAAAAAACACTCCACATCACCTTAATTTTTAATAAATAAACTTGCATTTAGAGACCCAGTCTGGGTATCGAAGTCCGGGATTCGAATTAAAGCACTGCTTTAACCTAATAATTGGTAATTAAATTTTTAAGAAGGAACCGTCGTTTTCTTGATAAGGTTTATCACTTAATAAAAATTCATCCATTTCTTAATAATTTATTAAAATAAACATTTCATTAAATTAATTTCCCCCTCACTGCACTGATTTTCCTTTTTTAATGAACTCGTTTCGTGGGATGGGTACGTGAAGTCTTCGGAGTTGTCTCCATGGTCAAACTTGATTATCAAAGTTGTGGTCTTGATATGTGTGGGTTGTGGTTATGTTTTGGTTCGGTTTCTTTGTTACGGTTAAGGTACGATGTGTATTTTTTTTTTAATTGCCTGATACGGGGATTTTGGTATTTGCATGATGCATAGCATGAAGCTTTCGGTCGCATATATCTAGAGGTCATGTCGAATTTTTTCTAGACTGTGGTTTGATTGGGGATAGTTGGTCGAGTCACGTTTTCTCGTTTTGGTTGCTATCTTATCCTTAGTTTTTGTATATTGCTTTGCAAGCATTCTTCTTGTTTGTCTATGTTTGTGGTGTGTGTGTGTAACCATCTGAATGGCGCCTTCTCACGCTCCTCCCCCTATCTAGTATGTCCCACTAGTCAGTAGGGATTACTCTTCCCTACTCACTTTTGAGCCTCTCACGAAGGCGGGACTCGTTGGTTTTGTGGCTACCTCCTTTCCATTGCTTCCAGAGGATCCATCGATGTGTGATGAGTTTCTGGCCTCCTACAGCAAGAAGTCGGGATTGGTCCAGGGTATTTCTATGACTTTGACACCTCGAGGCCTCGGGAAGGCTCTGTCTCTTCCCTCCAAAGGTGAACCCTTTGTTACCACTCGCCAGCTTTTCTCTAATGAAGAGATTTTGAAGCTGTTACAAAAGCAGACAAGGGAAGTGCTGGATGTTAAGAAGGTGATCAACTCTTCAGGAGTTTCCTTTTCTATGATCACTGATCCTGTGTGGAAGTTGGTCTGTCAGTTTCTCCAAGACAGGTTTATGCCTACAAAAACGCTATCCCATTACTTGTCCAAAGAGCTTTTTACAGCTTCAAGGATGGTGTTAAAAGGAGTAGCTATTGATTGGAGCACTTACCTACTCACTAAGATGGATCAACATTTCGTCAAAGTCAGCAGGGGCAATGTTACCAATGTCACCTATGGATCATACTTGTATGCCTTCTTGACCTACTCAGGTTTACAGAAGAGTGTGCCTCCACCTCCTCCATCTGATCCAGTACCTCCTCCTCCACCTTCAGATGAGTCAGAACCAATTGATATAGAGGATTTGGATTCTCTGCCTCCCCTAGTCATATAACGCAAACGCTTGAAGCGGGTAGCGGATAAAGCTCCTTCAGTTCTTCCTTCAGTGCCCATTCCTGCTACCTCTGGCAGTGATCTCCCTGGTTATCTCACATGTAATAACCTATTCAGAGCACATCGAGAAGGTTCGTTGGACATATCAGTTCCCTCACTGAATAGTCTAGTCTCGGGAGATGCCATTCCTTTCCTATGTAAAGACATTCAGAGTTCCATTGAATTGTCAGTGATAGCCTGTGTTCAACAGCTGTACGCTTCCTTTTATGAAGAGCTGATGCAGTCTAAGGATCAGTTGCATAAAGCAACATCCGAGTTAGCCTCTACTAAGGATACCCTAGCAGATTTGTTCAAGCAGATGGAGCAACAAACCCACCTGGTTGCAACCCAAAGAGATGAGATATCTTCTTTGAAGATTCAATTAACAGAGGCTCAATCAGAGGTTACCAGCCTTTCAGAGAAGAAGGAGAGGATGTCCAGAGAAGCTTAAGAGTTCCAAACTCTTTTAGATGTCAAACTTTCAGCCTTATAGATTGCTAATGACACAGTGGAATCACAAGCTTCCCAAATCAAGCAGTTGCAAGATCAACTGGCAAAGTCACGGTCTGTTCCTCCAAGCCCTCATGTTCCCTTGATCCCTTCTCTCTCACAGCAGGACTTGGCTGCTCTTCAGAGACAGGCTACCTTGTGTCCTCTCTTCCAAGATAAAGTGGAAAGATTGCAATCCAGAATGGACTTGTTATGGTCTACATTTGAGCAGTATTAGGAATATGTTCCTCCAGACCATTCTTTCTTTGTCCACTACCAATTACAGAAGTTGGCATTCTACATGAAGCTTTCCACGATGGATTTACCTCTTCCAGAGGATGGTTGGAGTGGGGCTTGGTCTCCTGATTTGTTGACAGAGGTGGTAAGAATGGTGTTTGAAGATTCTGTCACGACAGATACCATGTTGATGTCATATATGTATCTACGAGGAGACTTGTTGATTCCAAATGAAGTGGATATGGCTTGGTATGTGGGAGATGTGGTTTTACAAGCTATTTTGTATGTCAACCATTTGGAGTTGCGCATAGATGATATGTTTCAAAGTTACTCCTCCAAAGTGGCTACTTGCCCTGATAATTCTTGGCATACCATGATTGATTCTGTGGTCCTAAATCAAAGACAGAACATAGCCCCTACCTATGCCCAGAGCACTAATCAACTGAGGGTGGATCTCTTAGCTTATCTTTCCAAACATAATCCGTTTGATTCTACCTTTTTTTATGCCTATCATAGAAGATCTCTCTTAGGACCTTCTATTCCTACCCTCTTGTATTACCAACAAATGGCTCACCGATATGATATATATCTTTCCCTCTGTGAATCCAATTCCACAACTATCTTACCCCTTATTTTCCAACCTTCATCTTTTCCTCAAATTTCCATCTTTACATACTACTCTTTTATCGAGGATAGAGTATTTTCCCCTTCTCCACCATGTCCTTCTCCATCCATTCATGTACCTTCTACCTTTCCTATTTATCAGTTAACACCCTTTCTAAGTGATTCCCTAAAATTTTCAGCCACTCCTTCATTAAATTATTCTTCCTTTTATGATTTTGCCTACCCATCTCTTCATCCACTTTTCCTTATTCCACTTCCCTCTCCTGCCACTTCTATATCTCAACCACCTCAGTTGGTTAGTGACTATGACGGGTTTGATCATCAGATTTCCAGAAGAAGGGGATGGAGCTCGAATGATTCCCTTACAGGACCTCAGATAAACTGGCCAGTAATTCCAGGAGAATGGACAGCTGTCTACGAGTCAAGCATATCAGAACTATATTCATTTTGCTCAGTAGTATTCATAGTCTCTGGATCCTTCAATGAGATTGACAGCTCATTTTGCTTGGTACTTGGCGTATATGCATAGGCATTCTCATAATGATTCAAAACCTATTCCAAAGTTGTGCATGAATGTCATAATGATTCAAAACCTATTCCAAAGTCATGGTTGGATGGACTGTTTTTGAAGATGTATTAAAGATCAAAGTTGAGCGTTTGAATGAACTTGTATTTCCTTTTTCCTGGGTCGCGAGGACGCTTCCTTATTAAGTGTGGGAATATGTTGAGTGTTGAAATGACTTGTTTTTTGGCTGTTTTTTGTTGTTTTTGAGAGCTGAATGGTTGATTTTATGAGATGATTGATTGGTGTGAAAGTGGTTTGAGAATGTTTTGGATGATATTGATTATGTTTTGGAAGTTCATGATGTTTATTAGTGGAGATATGAGGTTCTGATATGTTCTGATTGGTTCTGTATACCTTCTGTATAGCTTCTGTTTTGTTCTGTTTTGTTCTATTTTCTCTCTAAAATGAGGGATGGAGTATTGATTGATAGGGTTTGAGATCTTGTGAAATCTTATTGAATAGTTTTTGAGAGTTTGGAATGGTTTGAGTATGAGTTATGAGGTTTTGATGACCTTCTGTAGATCTTCTGTAGAGCTTCTGTCTCTATAATGTAACTGTACTGAAGCTATTCTGGTACTGTACTGTGACTGTTTTGTATGCTTCTGTATGTGTTCTGTAGAATGTATGTGTAGCTTGGGAAAGTTTTCTAGCCTTGGAAAGAGGTGAATACAAGTGCAAAAGAGCTAAAAGAAGTGAAAGAAGTAGCTGCTGAAGACTCAAGTAAAGACTGAAGTGAAGTGACAGTAGTGAGCTATGAAAGGACACTGTAGTGGCTCTGGTGACTTTTCATATCAGACATACCTCTTGGGAGGGGTATCCACGACTTAAGAAGGATTATTGTGAGTGATTATGAGATATTGTAGTGAGGATATGATGTATTATTGATATAGAGAGAGAGAGAGAGAGAGTCAGAAATAGCCAATTCTACTAAAACAAAGTGATTGTATGTGAGAGATTGAGAGAGAAGACTATGAAGATATTGAAGATGAATACTATGTGATGTATTTCCATTCAATGATGGTGTGTTAACCCCAATACGAAGAAAGAAAAAAGAAGTGGAGAAGACACAGGGCAAAGGCGGAAAAAAGGTAGCCCATTAATACAAAGGGGGTATGACTAGTAGATTCCAAAGTTGAAGGGTTTGATTTTCAAGAGTCATTTGCCCCAACTGCCAGAATGACTACTATTCACACGATACTTGCAATGGCTGCCCACAAGAAGTGGCCAGTGTACCAAATGGATGTTAAGTCAGCGTTCTTAAATGGTGACCTCAAGGAGGAGGTGTACGTGGCTCAGCCACCAGGGTTTGAGGCCCCCCATTCTGAGAACAAAGTGTGTAAACTGAAGAAGGCATTGTATGGGCTGAAACAAGCCCCCAGAGCATGGTACCAGCGAATAGATAGGTTCTTTTTAAACCCAAACTTCAAAAGATGTGCCTCAGATGCTAACTTGTATGTTTACAGGGATGGTAAAAAGTCTGTAGTGATTGTCCTATATGTGGACGACCTTCTTATTACAGTGACTATGAAGATATAATCAACCAAACTCGAAAGGCTTTGAGTTCTGAGTTTGAAATGACAGACTTGGGCTTGCTACACTATTGTTTGGGGATTGAAGTCTGAGGAAAGATCTTCATCTCTCAAAAGAAGTATGCATGGGAGATCTTGAAGGCATTTGGCATGACCGAGTGCAAGGAGATAGCTACACCTATGGAGGTGAATGCAAAGTTATCCATCGAGGATACATCAGCACTAGCAGACATTGGGAGGTATAGGAGGTTGGTCGACAGTCTGATCTACTTGTGTAACACCAGACCAGATATCAGTTTTGCTGTTGGTGTTTTGAGCAGGTTCTCAAACAAACCTCATGAGAGTAATTGGAAGGCTAGGATGCGGGTGCTCAGATACTTGAAGAAAACTCTTGACTATGGTATCACATACAGTTTCGAAACCTCTCTTGTGGGGAACTGTGATTCAGATTGGGCAGGAGACATTGATTCCAGGAAGTCAGTTTCTGGTTATTGTTTCTCTTTGGGTTCAGGAATTTTCTCTTGGATTAGTAAGAAGCAACCAACAGTGGCATTGTCTTCTACCGAAGCAGAGTACAAGGCAGCTTGTTTTGCTGCATGTGAGGCCGTATGGCTGAGAAGGATTCTATGGCATATAGGAGTGCAGGATGAAGAACCAACTGTACTGAGATGTGACAATCAGAGTTGCATCGCCATTGCCAAAAATCCAGTGTTTCATGCACGCACCAAACATATAGAGATCCAGTATCACTATGTGCGTGATTTGATGGAGGATGGGATAGTGGAATTGGTCTACTGTCCAACAGAGGAGAATGGAGCAGATATCTTCACCAAAGCACTTACGAAGGATTTGCTTCAAGTTCATCTTCAGAGACTCGGCATTGGGATGAGGAGATAGTTCACCTATGGGTGGACATTGAGGGGGGGGGTGTTAGATATGATCAATGCCCCACCCTCATTAGGTGCTACCAATGATCCATGGTGCTCAAAGTTGTAAGGCCCCCATTATGAGGAGAAGCCAAATGTGAGCCCAGACATTGGTTGAGTCCTGACTTGTATATCAAATGAGGTCTATGTGACCGGATGGCAAAAAGTGACTGTTGTGGGTCTAATCTTTGGGTTAGACGGAGTGGTTAAGCTGGTAGCAACTCGAGGCGCATTGCATCGAGTTGCGGTGTAAGGGAGTTAAAAGGGGCCCCTATTGTGGGGTCCGGGGGCCGCGGAAGCGGCCCCTGGCTGGGGGGGTCCCAGGGGGGCCAGTGGCCCCCCTGGCGGGGGTCCGGGGGCAGCGCCCCCAGCCCGATGGTAAAGAGAATATTCCCTGGCCGACTAGTGGAGGCTTATATGGTAGGTCGGTCAGCAGGCCGACCTAACGACCTTCGCGGGCTATAAAAGCTAAACCCCTTCACAGCCATCTTTCACCCAGTCAGAGTTGTTATTCCAGCTAGCCTTAAGCTCTTCACCTATCTTCTGTCTAGATCGCCATCTAAGCTTCACACAGTGGAAGCGCACGGGTGGACAGAGCCATCTTTGTATCAGTTGTTTGGAGTTAAAGAATTTACTGATTCTCCTCTTATCTGTTGTGTACTCTCTATCTCTTTCTCAGATTCTGTTCGCTGCGCCGTGTAATATTTTACAACATGTTCCCTGCTCACCCCCGTGGGAGCCCCACACCAGCAGAACCCCAGTCACCCGGCCATCCAGAATCGCCCCGCCTTGTACAGATCGAGTAGCCCATAATGCATGAAGGGCTTACCAAATGATAACTGGCCAGGACTTTTTGTTTTTAAATGGTTAAGTGTTCCCAACTTATTAAGTGTTGACATGTTCCTGACTTGTATGAACTTATCATATCTGCGTTTAATACATGCTATGCCTTAGCAAAAGAAAAAACTAATCAAGCGCAGGTGATAAGTATCTAGTCAACTAAGTGATGTCTCCTTGCATTGCACGAGCTTATTATGGTTGCGGCATACACAATGCATATGCTCTCATGAAGCGACAAGTGGATGCAGGATGATACAAGTCCTTGTGCGAAAATGTTCAATGCCCAATCACCGCAACACCCACAACCCCACAACGAGCCGTGGCAAAGCTACGCTGCCGAAAGCACCCTTGCCAACCACCCACATTGCATGGTCCACAAAACATTCCTGGGCCACGCCCCCCTTTTTGGGTCAAGCTCTATAGTTGGCTCACGGCAGCTGTTACCTCAATTGTACCCACATCGCATGTGCCGCAAGGAGGGTTGCAATAGCTCAAGTGTATCTCCCCCTTTCGCCAACTGCTTCTCTAACAATGAGGCTAGGGCACCATCATCATTGTACTATTCATTTTCGGAGCCTTCGAAGCTTGACATTTTCCAACCCAATGGAAGGCTGATAGCCTCAACATATTGTAATGGTTGTACTCATGCACAAAAAAAAAAAGAAAGAAAAGAAGAAGAAAAAGAAAAAGAAAGAAAGAAGGAAAAAGAAAAGAAAAAGAAAAAGAAAAAGAAGCGAAAAGAAAGGAAAAGAAAAGGAAAAGAAATGAATGGAAGAATAAGAAGCACCCACGATCACAGCACAACACCTAGGGGTCCTCAAATTAGGTACGTCTGGTGACCTTGGTCGGCCAGCTTCGTCCCTAGTCCCCTAGCCCCTTACAATCACCCACAATTGTTCAGGGCACCTCAAGGGCAGGACATACTTGGGGAGCTTGTCTCGCCTAGGGTTAGACCTGTCACCCTGACCCACTTGCACAATTTTCTTTTGCACTCTGCCTTAATACCATTGCAATCAGTGGTGATAAGCACCGCACGATTGGCCATGAAAAGTACACCGTCCTCATCAAGCAAGTCCAATAGTTCCAGCTACTGAAAGTGCGGTGTCCTTATATTCAATTATGCTACATCGTGCAGTCACAATGCAAAGGATGTCTCATATACCCTCATGTGTACTCCTTCTCCACAGGGACAACTTTGCTTCACCCACACATTGTTATGAGAAACTAGCCACGGTCTTCTAACTATGTAATATCTAAGTATGCACGAGCACTCACATAATATCAGCACCGAAGTATATCCACAGTTTGGGTCCTTAAGTGTAGGACAATACTCTAGGCTTGCTTAGAGTTCGACCTGTCTCCCAAACTAATCAAAATATGTCTTGTGCACGATGAGAAGCCGAGCATTAGCCCTTAAGGAGAGACCACATGCGAGGTTTTCCAATTGCAGGTATAAGGTGTTGTCGCTCTTCATCAACACTCAACTTTGAATGCTTGTCCCTTACCATCCGACAAGCCCGCAAAGAATCGTCATGTGCAGAATCCCCAATAAACCAACACTTGTGCTGGCCATCAATGTAACCCCTACACAGCATAGCCCTACCACCAACTCCACCAACCTTCCACCAGCCACCTTGGCCACCAATAGGCCCCCAGGACCTTCTGCCACACCATCATCAACACTCCTCCACGAAAACTACAGGCGTCCTTGTCACCCACGTCTTCGGTGCATGCTACAGCCTGCTACCTACGACGGTGAGTGCCATGGGACTGGCACTCGTCTAGGAGGGGGGTAATGTTAACCCCAACACGAAGAAAGCAAAAAGAAGTGGAGAAGACACACGGCAAAGGCGGAAAAAAGGTAGCCCGACTGAAGAAAGAAAAGGAGAAAAGGCCAAAAGCGCAATGGCAACCTTAAAAGTCCAAAGCAAAGGCAAAAGGGAAAAGGCGCATTTTAAAATAAAAAGGCGCACCCTGAAATCTTGTGAAAGAGCGCCGGGCTCTCACCCATGCAATTTGTAAATGTAGATGGGCGGTGGAAAGGAAGCTAGGAAGATAGAAGGACAATGGGAAAAAGGGCCTAGGCTACGGCCGGCCATGTAAAAAGGGGATGACCGCCCAAAAGGGATTTAGGGTTTTGTATATAAAGTTGAAAAGTGAATGAGAAGCTTATTCTTGTGTGTGGCCAAAAGTAGCTCTCCTCTTCTTCTTCTTCTTCTTCTTCTTGCTTGCTTGAGCTTGTGCTTGAGAGAGGGAGTGTGAGGGAGTGAGTGTGTGAGGGTGAGGGACCAAGGAGGAGAAGCTCTCCATCTTCTCCTCTCTTCTTCTCTTCTCTTCTCTTCTCTTCTCTTGCTCGCGGCAATGGAGCTTGGAGCGTGGAGCTTGAGGATGGAGCTTGCTTGAAGCTTGCACTTGGATCGTGGAGCTACCGGAGTGCGCGGGAAAGGAGGTAACTCGAACGGCACGGAGGTAAGCTCACTACACCCGTAGGTATGGATGGCGCGTCGGTTATGTGAGAGGTAGCCACTAGTGCTCGGTTTGGAACGCTTGAAACAATAAGCGGTCCGTGGGTCTTGTCAGTTGAGTGAAAGCTCCCACATGGTGTATTCCTTTACTTTCTTTGTCCTATTGATGGATTTTGTGAAGGTATTGAAGAGTATGGTTGATTCTATCAAATCCGTGGGAGATCTACATAATGCTGCATGAAGATTTGTTGTGCCTGGTGTTCTTTTCTTCATTGTGATCATATAAAACCTAATAAAAAAGCTTGTTGATGTTACAAGATAGATTTTCTTGCAAGAGAATTTCCTTTTCCTTGGTGTTCCTCTTGGGGCTCCATGTTTTTGGTGCACAGCCGGGGAAACTTGCCATCAACAAAGCACCAGAAGAGGCTGAAAATGAAGGAAATGGCATTGCCAAGAAGAGAAGAATGCAATGGATGTTTGTAAAGTTCCTTCTTTCACTGAAGAGTTGGAATTTCTCATAATCAAAGCCACTTTCCAGAAGAAGTTCATCCCATAATGGCGGAAACACATCACCATCATGATACATGCTCTATGTGGTGGACAGTTTCCTCTTCCTGTTGAAGCAGCAGAAACTTGCATCTTGGTGGCAAACTGTTTGGGAATAAACTGAAGAGTAGAAACTGAGAGAAATACCATATATGGAAGATTTGGCATTCATTGAGAAGTTTCTAGACATCATCAAGTGGGAGATTGTGAAGAAGCTTCAGGAGTCTTGGTCTGTAGAGGTTCACAAAGACAAGAAGGAAAAGAGTTGGAATTTGTTCGTGGATGCTCAACAGCAAGATACATGGGATGCTTGGTGCACTGATAATCTTCTGTTTGTCCAATTGGCAACCCACTGGAAGTTGGTAGACAGAGTGTTCTTCACAACATACACTATTGAAACCATCAAAAGCTGGCATTACTATGATGATGGCACCACCACAATGCTCAGACATATGCATTTTGACACCTTCAGAACCGAATACCTTCCTCTGTGCAGTGGCATGAAAGTAGAATTCAGATACGTTGAAAAGGAAGAAGTAGAAGAAATGTTGGCAAGAGAGTCCTCCAGAGACTGAAGCCTTCTGTTAACCTTCTGTGGAGCACTAACGACATAGTGGAGCCAACCCCCTGATGAATGACGCAATAAAGAGGCAAGCATTAGAACGAGTCCAGAGGTACGTGAGACGAGAGAAAGCAAAAATCAAAGCTGAGAATGAGCTCGCAGCAGAAGCCGTCTTTGATGCCCTTGCGGAACTCTTTACAGAAGTCCCAATGGCACATCAAGCCCTTCCTCCTCCTGCTAGAGGTCCACTTCCAAGCCAGATCCGTCCTGGAAATATTGATGACAGGCCAGCGAATGTAGTCCCGTTGCCAGTTTTTAAGGGAGAGTACAATGAAGACCCCGATCTTCATGTAGCAGAGTTTATGGTAGCATGTGTGGCTAACAATGCCAGAACCCCGGAGCATTGGTTAGCAATATTCCTTGCCACTTTCAAGGGCGCGGCGTTTCAGTGGTATGAGAGAAAAGCAACAGGAACTTTTGGAACATGGGATGACCTGAAGTTGGCCTTCCTCACTAAATTCAGGCGTGAAGGTTTTGAAGAGCGGATGCGAGAGGAATTTATGAATTTAAGTCAGTCCTCCGGAGAAAGAGTAGAAGCTTATGTCTCACGAATGGAATCCATCCTGAAGAGATGGACTAACCATAATCTAGATGATGGCATTCAGAAGGGGGTGTTTCTCAGAGGATTACAACCAAAAGTCCGTAAGTTTGTGGAGCTGCAAAGACCAGCCACATTGCAAGCTGCAACAAAAGGTGCAAGACTGTACGATGAAGTGGAAGCTAGATTGGCGATGAATCCAGGAAGAGGAGTCCTACCTCCTCTGATGCCAGGAATGATGTACCCACCAAATGCAGTCCCAGGGACAGTCCCCTACCCCTACCAACAGACGCCCCCAGCATCACAGTACAGTGCACCAAATCCACAGTGGCCACAATCCATGCCTCAAATGATGGTTCAACCACAACAACAATGGTCCCAACCAATTTCCTCAATGCCAAATTAGCAGCAACAGTGGAACCCTACCAACTAGAGCCAACAACCAACAGTTCAAACAGGAGCTCTGAATCAGAATCAGAACAGAGACCCCTCTGCGCCAGCCCAACCTATTTATGTAGTGATTACAGAGACTCCTCAAAACCCTACTGCCAGTACCTCAAGAGGAGAAAGCTTGAAGGATTACTTATCCAACTCAGTTGCAAATATAAAAAAGGAGTTGATGGATGTGATTACAGAGCAGCTACAGACGTTGAAAGTGAATATCGCCAACATATCCAACATTGCAGGAGCAGAAAGAGATGTGATGCGGTCAAATACTTGGTGTGGTAAGTGTCATCAAGCAGGCCATTCAGCCACTGAATATACACAAAAACCAACCATTCCTGGAGCTTTCTATTCCTACTGTTTGTTGCAGAAGAATCATATAGAGGATATTTACTCTCTGAAGGAGATGCATAATAGGAGAAGGAAGGAAGAAGACGCAAGATTCAACTTGCTGGAATCCAAAATGACAACACAAGATATTGGACCCAAGCCTAGAGAGTTTGGTCCTAATTTTGGACCTAGAAGGTTTCCATCCCAAAGTTATAGAGGAAGACAGTCTGGCGGTGGTCAGAGATCAGAAGTAGAGTGTTACAGATGCAGAGAAAAGAGACACATTTCACCAAATTATCCAAATCCCAGAAGGTCAGTGGATTATAAGCCCTTATGCAGTCGATGCAAAGGAGAAGGCCACACTACAAAAGACTGTCCAAGCCCAGCCCCAGTGAAAAACAGTGCTACTAATAGTCCGGCCAAGGCCCAATAGCCTACCTCCAATTTAGTGGAATTTGAAGTTGTTGCCATCACACGTGCAAAGAAGAAGGAGCCACCTATCCAAAAAGAAAATAATACTCCTGCCGAACAATGAATTTCAATCTTCCACCATAAAAACAGAACAAAACAGAGCTTGATAGTGCCGTACAGAGCACCACAGTGCCACAGAGAGTCACAGAGACAGTTCCAGAGACAGGACCAGAGGTCCAGGAGATAGAAGAGGAGGAAGTGCCACAAGTGACAGAAGAAGTTCCTATGATGCCCCTGTTGGAAGAAACAAGGAAAATGAAAATGGATGTTGCCCCATTCCCTAACCGGTTAGAGAAGCCAGTGGATCCTATTAAGGAATACGATCTGGTCAAATATCTAGATACCTTTAAACCATACCTCACATTCCGACAATTATTGATGTTGTCTCCCAGTTGCCGAAAAAGGTTCAAAGGTATACTGACAAGAAGACGTGGCTTAAGGATTGCTCCCTCAACAGCAACAAAGTCCAACAAAGCTCCAGAGCCTGTAAAAGAAGTGGATGTGGCTAATGCCTTCCTAGATCCGGGTACCCCAGAGACTAGAGTGTGGATAGAAGGCTGCTTTATTGCAAATGCACTGATTGATGGTGGGTCATCAGTGAACATTATGACGGATGTGACAATGAATGATCTAGGCCTACAAGGTGTGCAATCAACCCAATGGCTCATCAGACTGGCGGATCAGAGTAGAATCAAGCCTTTGGGCATTCTCCCATATGTGAAGACTACAGTGGCTGGAAGAGATTATTGGCTAACCTATCTGGTGGTGAAGCCAAACTCTTATGGTACATCCTACCCTTTGTTACTAGGCAGACCATGGCTTTTTGAAGCCAGAGCAAGGACGGATTGGTTCAAAGGAACCTTGACTTTGGGTAGAGGACCCAACAAAGTGGTGCTGAAGCTATATGATGCTCAAAAAGGACATGGATCCACCTCCTTGGAATTATCTTTTGACTCCCCTAATGAGGCTACAGATGGAACATCAGTAAGACGAAGATGCTGTCAAACAGATCCTTCCCAAGAAAACAGTGGCATGTTCCTTAACAGTGGATACTGTAAGAACTCCCAAAAAATACAAAGCCATTATCAATGGATGAATACTTCCTGCCTGAACCAAGAACGATTTCCGAAATCACTTCTGACAGTGAGATAGAAACATGGATGTACTACTCTCCCTGTTACATGGCCATAGTAGAGCCAAAGATAGAGGCAGAAGATGAAACAGAGAACCTGTTCTTCTCTTACAGAGCTCCTACAGAGACAGAGACAAAGATAGAAGAGGAGGGAGATTATATGGAAGAAGAAGGTGGTCCGATCCTAGTGATCCAATCCTGGTGATCCGATTTTGGGAATCTGACCAAGAGGGTGGTCCGATTTTCGGAGTGGTTCGATTCTGGGGTCGGATTGGACAGGGTGGTCCGATTCTAGTAGTCGGACGGTCCGATTTCTGGAATGGTCCGATTCTGGACTAGTCCAATTCTGGGACTCGGACGGCCTGGTCTGACAGCATGGGCAGCAGCCCGCAAGTTGCACGCGATGCCTCTAGACTGACGTCTACTACACCGAATCGGCCAGCGCCTTCCAGATAGGTACAAAACACTACCAGGAAGTGCCAGACATACCTGGAATCACTATGGTGCTCGAATCAAACGGCACTCCAAGGATCTGTGCCCCCATTTCCTTGTTTTAGCCTGTTATACAGCAACAGAAAACCCTACTGTTTGCTTCTTTTTCTTTGTTTTTTTTTATATCCTAAATGCATATAGATCGCAAAGCAATCAGGTACACTACTCCAACATGCTTTTCCAAATCCAAAAACCAAAAACCAACTTGCTAAGGAGATCGAATACCATCTTCAACCCCCTCACTTCCTACCTATCTACCTCAAGCACCAGTTCAAGGAAAACCCTACTCCAATGCTCGATTCGAAGCGCGCAAGCGCTCAAGGCTTGAATTTGTTGGTCCCAGCAACGGAACCAAAATGTGGGAGCTTTCACTCAACCGCCAAGACCCACGGATCACTTATTGTTTCAAGTGTTCCAAGCTGAGCACTAATGGCTACCTCTCACATAACCGATGCACCATCCATACCTACGGGTGTAGTGAGCTTACCTCCGTGCCGCTCGAGTTACCTCCTCTCCCGCGCACTCCGGTAGCTCTACAATCCAAGTGCAAGCTTCAAGCAAGCTCGATCCTCCCGCTCCAAGCTCCAAGCTCCATTGCCGCGAGCAAGACAAGAGAAGAGAAGAGAAGAGAAGAAGAGAGGAGAAGATGGAGAGCTTCTCCTCCTCGGTCCCTCACCCTCACACACTTACTCCCTCACACTCTCACACTCCCTCTCTCAAGCACAAGCTCAAGCTGTTGGGGGTAAAGGCGCCTCCGCCGTGCTGCCCCATGTATTACTACACTGACAGTACCCGCCACTACACACTGCAGGTGGCGGGCGCCCGTCACGTCACTTTATTCTTTATTCTTTTAGTGACAGTTTGAATAAAGGAAGGCCCGGTCACACATTGTGACTGTTGGAGTTCCCATTTCTTGTCTCTCTCTTTCTTGCTCTTGCTCTCCCGCCATAGCTCGCGTGCAAGCTTCGATCCTTCTCACCTTTCAACTGGTATCAGAGCTTGGCATTCTCTTGCTCGAGCTCGACTCGGTGCTTCCCGACCTTTGCATCGACTCGCTTCACGCATTGGGTCTCCATCCCGGCAGCCATAGCCGACCTCTTGAGCTCCCGACTCTCGCCGGCTTCCCGAGCTCCATCCTGGCCTTCTTGAGCTTCATCAGGGCCTTGCCCTTGAGGTATTGCTTCAGCATTTGCAGGCATTTGAGTGTATTCTTAGATTGAAATAGGGCAGGAACAAAGGGCAGCCACTCTTCTTGAGCTCCATAGCTCATATCTTCCCTCCCCTTTGCATTGGGCCTTCATGGCTTGGTATGTGCCTACCTTGGGCCATCATTGAGCCCCCCATTACCCCCTTTTCAGCCCATGTGGAGCAGCAGCAAGTTCAGCACCAATAGGGCAGATTGCATCATTTTTTCCAGGCTGTGAGCACTCATCTACTTCAGCTCCACACTTGGCCATTGCTTCTTGCTCTCTACCTTGATCAAGAGGGCTATAGACTTCATGTTTGATGTCATTAAAGCTTTGGGGCATTGGTCTTGATCTTTCGGGGCTGATTTCTTCAGATTTGGGATTGTCATAAACTGTCATAACAGGCTGAAAACAGGGCAGCACCATTGGCATTAGCATTTGTTGCTTATACTCCATTCCGGTTGTGCTATTTGATGCCCGTATGCGGTCTACATGATGCCTAGTGCCTTGGGAATGTATGCACATGATTATGCCATGATTTTGGCTTGAAATATTGGCTGATTTGGGACTGTTATTTACTGTTATACAGTGCTGGAAACAGGGCAGCCACACTTGGCATTGGCATTTAATGCTTATACTCTACTCCGGTTACCTTGTTTGATGCCCGTATGCGGTCTACTTCCTACCCGGATGTATTGGGGATGTATGCATTTGGTTTGACCATGATTTTGGCTTGAATTTGGGGCTGAAATCTACTGTTTAGAACAGTAAATACATGCTGGAATAACAGTGGGCTGAAGGTACTTTACATGCTTTGGCACTTACCTACCGATACCGGATGTATGCTTTGAGCTTTGGCATGATATCTCTGACATTTGGGGACGACTTGGAGCATATGTATGAGATTATGGGATGCTTTTGAGCTTCGCATTAGCTCCGTCTTCACTGGCATTTGGACCGACTCGGCATGCTCGTGGACCGCCTATGCCTCATGTCTCTGCTTGACAGTTAGGCTTTTGCATTACATGCTTTGGTTCGTGACATATGCTATTTGGTTCGTGTATGCCATACCGACATTTGGAGCTTGGATTTGGATGTATTTGAGCATTCCCGGCTTACTTGATCACTGATCTTGGTTGTTATTTGGATGTCATTGAGTTGACCGAGAGCTTATTTGCGCTTATGTATTGCTTCATGGTTAATACGACCGGTGCTTCATGTATGTCATGCTCTCTCGGATGCGCTTGATGCATTGACAGGGTCACTTATCACTGGTGCTTTCTCTTGGGTTGTTTGAGCTTCTGAGCTCGCTTTGTACGCCTTTTGTGCCAGTGGGAGCATTTTACATGCTTTCTTGACCTTTGACAGTTGCATGCTATTGGAGCACTTACATGTATTTGGAGCAGTTTATGTCTTGAGCAGCTACATACACATTGAGACTTTGGGATCATACTCCGATCTTTATGGATATGCATTGATGTACTCTTGGTTCACAGGATGCTTATGAGCTGAGTCTCATATTTGGATCTTTCTCTTTGAGCAGATACCTATTTGTGTCAGGTTTTGGCAGTTACAGGAACACTTTGCCTAGAGTGTCTGGGGGTGTGCCTTTCACTGGCAGATGTTATTTTGACATGCTTGGTGTTGAGCTCATGTTCTTTTCACTGTCATTGGCCTTGCTTATGTCCGTTTCATGCCGGCTTTGGACCTAGCATTGTTTGCTTGACATTGGATCCTATTTTGGGACAGTTTGCTCTCTAGACTGCATACCTGCAATTTATTACAGCAAGCAGTTATTGGTGGACTGAGGTGTACTTTTCATGCTGAAATATCCTGATTTGGTGTACCGCACCTAGTACTAAGTGGGCAGCCACTTTTGGCACACTTTGCTCGCCCTTTGGACCCCGTTTTGGTCATTTTTGGGCAGTTTCTGCAGTAAAACAGCAAGCAGTTTTGGACTGTTTGGGCATTTCCAGCCTGCATAATGGCGTCATCTTCGCATGATAGTGCCATCTTTAACATTACAAAGTTGGATGGTACCAACTACTCTTACTGGAAGAGTCAAATATGGCAGGTTTTGGTGCAGAAATCTCAGATTAAGCCACTTCGGTTGAGTGGGGAGCAGCCTGAAACTATGGACATTGACGACTGGATTGAACTTGATGAGCTATGCAAGTCCACGATTGTATTGTCTCTCACTGAACAGGTACATTATAATGTATTTGAGGAAGCACAGAGTGCATGGGATCTATGGAATAAGATCAAGAATCTTTATGATAAGAAAAGTCCGGCGAGTCAGATGTACTGGTTGAAGCAGCTTATGGATCTGCGCATGAAGGATAATGCGACTATGTCTGCTCACTTGAGCCAGTTCCATGCTATACTGAAGAACCTGACTTCGCAGGATATCACCTTTGGAGAGGAAGTAACTCCTCTTTTCTTGCTTGGAACTCTGAATGAGTCATGGGATGTATTCCGCACTGCTCTTTGTGCCTCTAGTGCTACTCTAAAATTGGCAGATGTTGAGAGTGCTCTTCTTCAGGAAGAGGTGAATCGCAAAAACTTGGATGCCTCTCGTGGTAGTCATGCTTTGACAGTTAGAGGCAGGAATGACAGGTATGACCGTGGTAATGGCCGAGGCCGTGACTCGCAGAAGGGTCGGTCTAAATCTCGCGGTGGCAAGTCGCGTAGTAAGTCGCGTGGGCGCAATGCAAATGTCACTTGTCATCATTGTGGGAAAAAGGGCCATATTAGACCACAGTGTCATGAGTTGCGCAATGAGAAGCGCAAGGATAAGGGGAAAGATAAAGTGCAGGAGAAGTCCTCTGATCGCAGCATAGTACCTACGAAGTCCAGCGTCAAGATTGAGGAAATTAATGTCACGCAGACTGAGGAGTCCGATGGTGGTGATGAATTTATACTTGCAGCTAGTTCTTCTGATGCTTCACACTTGACTGAGACACCTAGTATGTATGCACAGTGCTGGTTATTGGATTCAGGTGCGTCCTTCCATGTGACGCCTTACCGTGAGTGGTTCCACTCTTACCGCACTATATCTGGTTCAGTCCGACTTGGAGACGACAGGTCTCTTGACATTGTGGGCATGGGTGATATTCAGTTGCAGTTTTCCACTGGCAGTTCATTTTTGCTTATGGATGTACGTCATGTACCTGCGCTTAAGCGCAGTCTTATGTCTGCAGGACAGCTGGATGATGCAGGATTTCATGTATGTTTTGGGGATTCTGCCTGGAAAATTATCAAAGGCAGACTTGTGCTTGCTAGAGGCGCCAAGGCTGGCAGCCTCTATCCTCTTGTTGTATCTGGGTCTTCTGTAGACCATGTTTTGGCAGTGGGCTCTATCCCACATGTATCACTTTGGCATGCCCGTTTGGGGCATATGTCTTTGAAAGGAATGAAAATGTTATCTGGTTTGCAGTATCTTTCGCCTTTGGATTATGCATGTTTTGACTCGTGTGATCATTGTCTTTATGGTAAGCAGAATAGGTCTACGCATAAGAAATCGGGTAGGCCACGCATGAGTGAGCCCTTGGCATTGGTGCATTCCGATGTTTGTGGGCCTATGCCTTGCATGTCTATGGGTGGCGCGAAGTACTTCGTTACCTTCATTGATGATTTTTCTAGGAAAGTGTGGGCTTATCCCATAAAGCAGAAGTCCGATGTCTTGGCAGTTTTTCAGAGATGGCTTGCTCTTGTTGAGAACCAGACTGGGTATAGGCTGAAATGCCTTAGGACAGATAATGGGGGAGAATATGTCTCGCATGCTTTTGAGCAGTTTTGTGATGACAGGGGTATTAAGCGTCAGTTGACCGCCCCTTACACCCCACCTCAGAATGGTTTGGCTGAGCGCATGAACAGGACTATTCAGGAGCGTGTGCGCTCTATGCTTAGCCATGCAGGCCTACCCCCGAGTTTTTGGGCTGAGGCAGTTAGTACATCAGTGCATGTCATAAACCGATCGCCTTCCAGTGGATTGGATTTCCAGGTTGCAGAGGAAGTTTGGGCTGGTAAGCCACCCTCTTATGTGCATCTCCGTGTCTTTGGATGTGAGGCATTCTGCCATGTGCCCAAGGACAAGAGGAGTAAATTGGATCCAAAGAGCATTAAATGCATATTCCTTGGCTATGGTGAGTCAGGAGAGATGGGCTATCGCCTATGGGATCCGCAGGCGCGGAAAATAGTACGCAGCCATGATGTCGTCTTCCATGAAGACAAGATGCACAGGCAGCCTGAGAAGGTGGTTGAGATCTGCAGAGTGATCTTTCAGGAGGAGCCTAAAGCTCCAGCACAGCCAGTAGTACAGCCTGCAGCAGTTCCTCCACAGGGCCAGGATGTTGGACAGGTAGTTAGACAGGCAGCAGAGCCTACGGTGAGACGGTCTGCTAGAGATAGACATCCACCTGACAGATTTCAGCCCTCTATGCATTATGTTTTGGTTACAGATGCAGGAGAGCCTTTCACTTATGATGAGGCTATGCGCAGGGGTGACAGTCACTCCTGGGAGAGGGCTATGCAGTCTGAGATAGACTCCCTGCATAAGAATGAGACTTGGGATTTGGTTGCCTTGCCTAAGGGCAAGAAGGCTTTGCCATGCAAGTGGGTGTACAAGCTGAAAAGTACCCCTGGACACCCCAAGCCGGCATACAAGGCTAGATTGGTAGCAAAGGGTTTTAAGCAGGAACATGGTGTGGACTTTGATGAGGTCTTCTCTCCTGTGGTTAAGATGACCACCCTGCGCTTAGTCTTGGCTTTGGTTGCACAGCTTGACTTAGATCTATATCAGATGGATGTCAAGACGGCTTTTCTACATGGGGACTTGCATGATGAGATCTATATGGATCAGCCTAAGGGCTTTGCAGAACCTGGCAGGGAGCACCTAGTGTGCAAGTTGAAGAAGAGCTTGTATGGCTTGAAGCAGGCACCTAGGGAATGGTATCATAAGTTTGATGCCTTTATGCAGTCACAGGGCTACAGCAGGAGTGCTATGGATCCGTGTCTTTACACGAAGAAAGCCCGTGATGGCAGTTTGCTTATCTTGGTACTCTATGTTGATGATATGCTGATAGTAGGGAAAGCTCATGATGAGCTAGATGCTCTTAAATCTCAGCTAAAGAAGAGCTTTGAGATGAAGGATTTGGGACAGGCCTCACATATACTTGGGATGCGCATTAAGCGCGATAGGCATCAGGGACTTTTGTATCTCTCATAGCGAGAGTACATTCATAAAGTCCTTGAGTGCTTCCGCATGCAGGACGTAAAGCCTATTGGCTGTCCATTACCTTCTTATGTGAAGGTATCACTGGCCGATTGTCCACAGACAGATGAGCAGAGGGCCGAGATGGCCAAGATCCCTTATGCATCAGCCGTGGGCAGTTTGATGTATGCCATGATAGCCACTCGTCCAGATATTGCACATGCAGTTGGTGTTGTGGCACGCTATATGGCTACACCTGGCAGCAGACATTGGGATGCCGTGAAGGGTATCATGAGGTACCTGAAGGGCACAGCAGATATGTGTATTTGCTATGGCAGTCAGGATACAGGGGTCGTGGGGTACACTGACTCCGATTATACAGGACATGCAGATAGTAGGAAGTCCACTTCTGGCTATATATTCACCTATGCTGGAGGGGCTATCTCTTGGATGTCCAGGGTTCAGAAGTGTACGGCTTTGTCTACCACTGAGGCCGATTATGTTGCAGCCACTGAGGCTTGCAAGGAGGCCATATGGTTAGGCCGTCTAGTTGCTGACCTTGGGATTGATGCTACACCTACACTGCATTCGGATTCTATGAGTGCCATTCAGTTGGCTAAGAATCCGATCTTCCATGCGAAGACGAAACACATTGAGGTGAGGTATCACTACATACGTGGTGTCGTGGAGGACAGGTCTGTTGACCTTGTCAAGATCTCCACTGACGAGAATCCTACAGATCTGCTCACGAAGAGCCTCACTACTGAGCGCTTTGCCTTCCTCAGGAGGTTGATGGGCGTTGGATGAGATGTCGCCTTTCCTCATCCCTTGTACCTATGTACATTTGTACTGTCTTTTCTTTTTTTCTTTTCTCTTTCACTAGGGCAGATTCGCCTTTAAGTGGGAGGTTGTTGGGGGTAAAGGCGCCTCCGCCGTGCTGCCCCGTGTATTACTACACTGACAGTACCCGCCACTACACACTGCAGGTGGCGGGCGCCCGTCACGTCACTTTATTCTTTATTCTTTTAGTGACAGTTTGAATAAAGGAAGGCCCGGTCACACATTGTGACTGTTGGAGTTCCCATTTCTTGTCTCTCTCTTTCTTGCTCTTGCTCTCCCGCCATAGCTCGCGTGCAAGCTTCGATCCTTCTCACCTTTCACAAGCAAGCAAGAAGAAGAAGAAGAAGAAGAAGAAGAGGAGAGCTACTTTTGGCCACACACCCAGAATGAGCTTCTCATTCACTTTTCAACTTTATATACAAAAACCTAAATCCCTTTTGGGCGGTCATCCCCTTTTCCCCTTTTTTACATGGCCGGCCGTAGCCTAGGCCCTTTTTCCCATTGTCGTTCTATCTTCCTAGCTTTCTTTCCACCGCCCGCCTACATTTACAAATTGCACCGGGCACTCCTTGAATTAAACCATGATGCGCTTACGCTCTTTTACAAAAGTTTTGACTTGCGCTTTTCCTTGTGCACCTTTCTCCCTTATTTAGGACTCTTCTCCTTGTGCGTCTTTGTCTTCCGTTTCTCTTTGCCTTGGCCTTTATCTTTGTCTTCTGCTTTAGCTTTTCAAGATTATCCACCTTCGTTTGTTTGAGGGTTAACACATTGTAATAATCCATTTCATCCTACCACCACTTTGCAAGTCCACCTGAACCACCTCAAAGGGTACTTACAGAGTTGGCAATTCCTAAATAAGCCTCTTAGGTCCCCTTCTCCACCCCACTCAAACAATGAATCTTAGCTCTCATCTTGGCTATGTAATTTTTTTTAAAAAGAAGAAGAAGAAGAAGAAGAAGAAGAAAATAAAAAAAATGAACGTGAAAGAAAAAGAAAGAAAGAAAGAAAAAAAAACAAAGATGAAAAGTGAAGAAGTCGTAACAAACAATAATTTACACCACACAGGCCATAGTCACTGCACCTAGGGGTTCTCAAGCTAGGTGCATCTAGTGGCTTCGTTCGGTCAGCTCCATCCCTAACCCACTAGCCTCATTTTGATTTCCCACTTCATGCTTACGGCACATCAAGGGCAAGATATATCTAGGGAGGTAACACTCCCCTATGGTTAGTAGACCTGTCACCCCAAGCTACATGCACCACACCTCCCTTATGCACAAACTAGGTCCTCAAGTGGGAGACAACACCCAGGCTTTGCCTATGGTTTTGACCCAACTCCTAGTTCCACTAGCACAAGCACAATGCACCACATGGCAAAGCAGACACACCCCCAAGTAGTGCACCTTCTTTTCTTTTCATGTACAAACAAGGCTCCAACCCCCAACGTGTCAGAGACCCCATCATCCATGCAATGTGCTCCCAGTCTCCAACACCTTAAACGATTGATCAGCTTCTTCCCAGGACCAATAGCCCCAAGACCCCATCATCATCGACTCACACAACCGCCCTTTTAAATCAACAAACCTTCATCAACTCCAAACCACAAGTGTCCTAGAACTAGCACCCGTCTAGGAGGGGGGTCATCTTATACCACATGTCACCATGCATATGAAACACAATAGATATAGACCAAGGCAACCCAAGTCAAAAAGTGAATGAAGAAGCTCATTTGGAACAATGCAAGACAAGACAAGCTCAGAAAAAGAGGGAGTTTCACCCACTGTGACGAGGTCCTCTTCTCAAGGATGAGGAAGGCCCTGTCAAAGATGAAGGATACTCTCTCAAGGATGATGGTAAGCATCGAATATTCTAGCAAGGCTCTCTCAAGAATGAAGGAGAACCTTTGAAGACTCTCGTAAGGAAAACGTGAGGCGCACTGTAATTCATTTTATGAGGAATACAGGTTTCCTCCTATGTGAATGGTGAACTCTAAACAAACATAGGTGAAGAGATAAGGAAACTTGAAGGGAATGGGAAAAAGCCAGGTTCCACTCGTGTCGTTGCAACCTCGGCTGGCAAGAGGGAGATTCATCCAACACCATATTCAAGGGACAATTTCACTCCAGGTCAGCATCAGGGAAGGACTTGCACTAACTATATCTTCAATTTCAAGGCCGCAATCCACCCAACACCATCCCCCACAACAAGGGCTTGTATACAAACTCAAAAAAGCCATCTGGCTACACCTATCCCACCTTCCAACTACTACCCATCTATGTCCATCGGATCTATAACTAGGATGGAGAACAACTCTTTTTCCTTCATTTCCAAGTATTGCAGTAGATCCAATAGAAGCAAAGTACTGCATGCTATCAATGGGTGTCATCAAGGAGGCAAGGTTGAGTTTGTTGAATTGTGGCTCTTCTAAAGAGGATTGCACTGTGAGAGCTAACCCTTGCTCTACAAGCACTGCATGCCATCAATGCATGTCAAGGAGGCAAGGTTGGGTTTGTTGACTTGTGGCTCTTCTAAAGAGGATTGCATTGCGAGAGCCAGCCCTTGCTCCACCGCCACACCTGACATTCTCTTGAATATTTATTGGCTCTTCAATTAGGTCTTCTCCCTTGTATGTGAGAGCAACAACCTGTGGAGTTGTATTTTCATTGATGTCATCCTCTATGGGTGTATCCAACACAAAGAACTAAATCATCAATGCATAAATATGCTCCATGAGCTCCAAAGGTGTTGTATTGTACCTAGTGCATTAGCCATTAGAGAAATGCATACTCTATGCAAAGGATCCACATGGGCCAAACACCTATTCACCACTTTTTGGTTGTTCTTCCTTGCTTGAAATACCATGAGCTATTCCAAAGGCACCCAAGTCATGTGAGATCTATCAATGATGTGGTATATGTAAGTAGTGGCGATGGTCACAAAGTCTTCCAAGACCTAAAGGGGGAGATCCAATAGTAAGAGCACATTTTCAAGGTTGAAGTTCTTTAAGAAGACGTCAAAGATCTTATCATCTAGATGGCAAAGAGAGTCTCATGGATCCATCCATGTGTCAAAGTGCACACGAGGATGCATTGCAACAAGGAGGAGGGATGTGGTGGATGTAAAGAAATTAAAAAATGAAGTGTGAAATAAAACAATAAAACAAGAACTAAAGTAGTTTCACCTTAAAAATCCTAAGTTTTAAACCGTTAAAAGACTGTTCATATATGATATTTAGTTATTGCTTTACTTAACGTATTTGTAAAGTTCACATGCATATATAAATATGTTGATATGACAATTGCATGTTGCATCAAGGCTATAACCTAGAAGGAGCCCCTATAAGGATATGGGAGTCCCCTCTTCACCCTCATTACATAGGTATGTATGTGTCTGTTAGATGTCAACAAAAGGATGTTACACATATTTAAAATTTCAGTGTAAATTGTAAAAATACACACGTACTCTATCAATTACCATGGAAAGGGATTCCGAGGTATCTTCTTTCCATCCCTAAGTAAATGCTTGGATTTATGCATCTTATCTTGATTTTATATATATATATATAGGTGTTCAAAAAAATCAAAGTTAAGATAGGTGTTTTTCTCCTTCGACGTGCAATTGGATGCATGCATCTAATTTCAAAATTTAAACTACATACACTACAAGATATAGGCCTTATACCGACGTTAAAAGCGACGAAAATGTAAATAATTAAAATTTTCCCCGTTGTCGCAAAAAGCGTCATTATTGGCGACGCCGTAGAACAGTCAGTATCAGCGTCAGTAATGCAACGCTGATATCGACGCCAATAGCGACGCTGATACCGACAGTTTGCGACGAGAATAACGACGCCAATAACGATGTGAGCAGTAAATTTGCGACGCTAATAGCGACGATAACAGGAAAAAAAAAATTGTGGCAAGGCAAGCTGCCCTACCACATATAGCACTGTTTGCTTTATTTGAGCCATACAAAATAGTTTCTGCACTGTGTACAATGCTCGTGCAAACAAAAGCAAAGTATACTGAAATCATAACACTGATATATAAATAAATACATGATCGCATAATGAAAGCAATTGGTACAATCATGACAAGATATCACTAATACATAGAAAATGTCTACACAGATCAAGCGACCAAAAAATAAAGGTGTGTGAGCTCCAGGGATCCAAGGGCGAGCTACATATCCTTGCTATCCGAAAGCTCGTCCCACCGCAAAGGAGTATCGAACGGACTCTGCAAAAAAAAGAAACAACAACATATGAATCCACCATACAATAATGCATTCTAATTAAACATGGTAACTACGAACAAGAAAGATGAGTGACTTACAGGGCCACTGCATCTATATAATCGGTCAATCAATGAAGTGAGACCATGCCTCTCTGCATATCGAGTCCCAAGGCCGGCCGGATCACGATTTGTAATGGAGTGCTACAAAGAAAGCAAAATGATAACGGTTAGAAATATGATTGTTAGTACAAAGGATATTACAGAAAAATAAACAAGCAAAACAAAAGAAAAACTTACAAAGTCCTTCAAATATGTCCTTTGGCCGCCACTCCCAAGATGATGGACCACTCCAGCCTCGAGTTGTGCCCTCGCTGCCTCACTCTACTGACTCCAATGTCCTGGAGAATCTGTAGCCTCCTCCCTCAATCGGCGCCAATCGTCTGCGTCTAACCACCCGGGCTTTGCAGCCCCACTCTTGATTGCCTTGCGTGCATCGAATCGTCTATGTGACATATATGCGCGCATGCAATCCATCATCCAGCCCGTAGAAAATCTATCTACTAAGGCTGGAATCGGAAACTCCTCATGCAAGGATGCTACTATATAGTCCTTGCTCCCCTCCGTAGTCCTTGCTCCCCTCCAGTATGTTCTTCCAATGATCTAAGACGTTGTGCCGAAAAACTTATTGGCACAACTCTCTCATGTGAGCCATCACCCTCATCATTCATGATGATGGCTCTTGACCTATCATCGACTAGATATGCATATTCCCCTAGGGTATGCCTAAGATGGATCCTCTCCCATCTGCGTCCATGCTCATGGGTATATCCAAGAGACCCCTATGCATCCGGTGTACCGACCAGGATAATATCTATTGGAATGGCACCCATAGAGGTGCCACCTACAAATGGCTGAGCAAAAGCCAGAGTAACTAGAGTAGACGTCCGCACAGGTGTGGCGTCACCTCCAGCTGAACGACGAGACGAAGACACCGTATTCGTGCCTCCACAGCATCCACCTGAGCCTGAGCCACGCTCCTTGGAACCACCATGAGAGCGAGGAGTCCCACCTGTATCCCGTGTCGACCATGGGCTCACTGCCTCCGTATCTCTACAGCATCCCCTTGACCTTGAAGCACTCCCTCCCTCTGGCCCAAGTCTGGAGCGTCGAGCTTGTCTTCTCAAAGCTAAAGCATCCGATCACACTGAAGTAGATCTAGCAGAGTGGCCTGACAAAGACCGAGACAACTTCTGGTCTGCCAGGTCTCTGAATCTCGCGATATGGTCTGGAGACATGCGCATGAAGATATCCTGTAACTCCTCATCGCTCATCCCTCGATTCATCCTCAAAATGTCACCTGCATAGATAAAAAATAATGTTAGAATAATCAATTTAAATCATACAAAGCACAGTAATATAAATCCTTAAAAAAAGATCTCACTTAAAATGCATATCTTATGTACCCTTATAAGCGATTGGTCAACAAATTGAGTAAATGGATGCTCCAAGTATGAAGTATCCTATGATCCCATGTCAATCTCTTGACACAACTCCGCATACACTAGAAGGTCGATAGACATGTCACCACAAAAGGATGAGTCCACCTCATTCTCAAAGAATTCTTGGACTCTTATATTTCCATCATTGTTAGCCGATGCCGGCTCCAAGCTTTCGGTGGCCTCCACCCCTTGCAATATCGACCCCTCTATTTGCATATTGTCTTCATCTATGCTCTAAACATTGCTTTGATCATATACTCTTGCACTTCGGGGAGTTGAAGGTATAACATACCACCATCGAGGTTGTCGAGGGTTTGGATAGAAGATTACCTGTCCACAAACACGTACAAGAGAGTTTAAACTATTGTGACATGTACCATGTCATAATACAATTAACAAACAAATGAGTCCATGCACCTGTTCATAATGGGCCTGCAACACAAAGGTGTCGCACAAATCCGTCCATTTTTTTTCGGAATCTATTTCGAGAAATCCAGATGGACCTCGTTGAACTGTTGCTCCAGCTTCTCCAAGTACGACTTTGAACCACTGCACATCGAATAGTATCATGGAGAAGCTACGGTAATCCATCGTAATAATACTTTGCAAGTTTCCAAAATACTCCATCTCATCTATAACCGTGTTTGGATCCATTGCTCGTCGCTGGCTCTCTTGCTCGAACCTTGCCATGATACCACAGTCCATTGTGGAGCGCATTTTGTCAATACACTCCATGCGAAAATGCCGTCCACACAACCATGCTGTACTATATATTTTGTACTATACATTGAAACACTCAAATTAGATATCGCAAATAAAATATAGATACGATAAATCCTAAACACCTCATCACCTTTGGACTACATCCCCTCGAGAATTCCCACTCCTCCATTGAAACCTCTGTCCCTTCGCGAGACGCTGTGGTCAAAGCTCCATGCAACCATCGCGTTGACATGAATCACGGCATCTCCTCCATGCCCTCGGGATATCGAATCAGCTGATGACGCGTACTACATCAGAATTCAGATCGCGCTTCCTCTCGATCTTGCCTAGCGATCTGTTACTTGGCGAGCCACGTCTCCGTAGAGGCATGGTGCAACATACAAAAGCGATTCATCTTCTCCTCCATTGAGGCATCCATTCTTTTTTCTACCCCATTTCCAACCACCACATCTCCAGTTAGTCTATCATCGTCCTTCAGTGACCATAGCATTTTGTTGTCTGGATTCACCGTTGGTAGCCATTGTGAAATATGCACTAGCGCCTCAGACACCAACCAACCTTCAGCCATGATACCTTCTGACCGAGGTCGTTGTCGCACAAAGCCTTTCAGTGTTTTCATGAAGCGCTCCAAGAAGAACATCCATCGCGTATGGACAAGTCCAGCAATCTCCACTTCATCTACAAGATGCACAAGAAGGTGGATTTGTATCATGAGCATGTTGGTAGGCAGGTATTTCTCAAAGAGACAAACCGTCTCCACTACTCCCCGCCTTGCAGATTCAATAGAGGATGTCTTAATCTCCTTCTGTAAGATCCATTGCACCAAAATCGACAACCTGTAAATGGCCCTGCATATTTTTGGAGTAAGACATCCTGCAATCGCGATTGGTAGTACAAACTGCCACAAATGAGAAAGCATTATGAATAATGGCTACACTCCAAATAGCAAAATGCGCATGCCAATTACAATCCATTCGTAGTACAAACCTGACATATCTTATGCCAGTCATGGGATTTTAGCCCTAATAATTGGTCGTCTTTAGAAAATGCAGACCTGAGAGAACGCATCATACCCGTCGGAGTGCGGATAAACTTGACTACTTGCTTCACAATGTGCTCTTCTTTAGTAGACAAAACCTAAGGGGCGTGAGGTAGCTGCACGCGACCGTCAGTACTCGACTGCGAGCAAAGCGCTCCATCTTACCTACCTCCTTCAAATCCATTCGTGCCCCTATAGTGTCTCTCTTTCATGTGATATGGTCCCATAGCAAGCTGCCCACATTCTTGAAAATATATATGGGATCCAACAAGTGGTTGACCTGTAAGTGGGTCCAATATGGCAACTCGTAGAAAACTAAGAACCGTCGCATTTCATTTGGATGTGACTCCTATGGACCATTTTCAGCTCGTACCAGCTTGCGGCGTTCATATGTGTTGGAGGTTATCCAAGAAAACCTTCCCTGAGTTCATGATCCTCTGGCAAGAAAGCGGCGTGTCCTTGATATACCATCTTCTTCATAGTTCGTGACCTTTGGGAGTCTAACTGTGGCCCGCGCAATGGACATGCATGATAACCTAAGGTAACCAGACCTATTCCAATACCACGACCCAGTGAATACAAGCTTGAACGAGATAAAATATAGATATTACCAACGAGAACGGAGGCATGTTCACCTGAGCACTCTCTGAATCCCGGAAAGTCATACATCGTTCACATGAGAATGGCTCGAATATTGGCAGACCGTTGACCATTGTGCTTGCTCATATCTTGCATGGTGATCCCCTCCTCCCACAAAATCTTAAGCTCATCGACTAATGGACGAAGATACAGGTCCATATTTTTGACTTTGTAGCAATAGGGGATGAGTAAGCTAAGGATGAGATGTCATTTCTTCGTAGAAAGCCATGGAGGGATATTGTAGTTGACAAAGACTATAGGCCACACACTGTAAGAAGTTGAGCGCAGACCGAATGGGTTCACGCCATCCATTGCAAGACCGAGTTGAAGATTCCTGGCTCTCGAGCAAAGCCTGGGAAGGTAGAGTCAATGTAGCTCTATGCGCGTGAATCCACTGATATTCGTTGAACTCCATGCGTGGACCTATTCTGCGCATGCCACGTTGTCAAGCTCGCCATGCTGGATGTACGAAAACATGTGGTTTATGCGGGAAATAAGCAAAAAGTGTCTGAGAAATTTTTGAGGAATGGTTTGCCCTTGCAAGTCCTGTCGATACCTATGAGCACGACACTTTGGACATGTCTCCATAGTCTCATATTCTCATCGAAACAGTATGCAATCGTTTTATACATGCATGGATGTTGTTGTAGTCCATGCCAAGCTTTCGTAAAACATGTCATGCATCATCACGAGACTCAAGCATGGTATTTGCAGGTGGTAATATATGATATTTCAATAACCTTAAAAAAATCATAAACACCTTGAAAAAGCACAATATTTTTAATAATAGTGCCGAAAAAAAAATCAATGAAGTATATGTACAAGGTACCTGAACAACTCAGTCACACTCGCATTGCTCCACCTGTATTTTGCTTGCACACTTAAGAGTACAATTAGTGTCTTCAGGCAAGATACTTGGCACCCATCATATAATGGTATGGATGCTTCCTCTCTAAGCGGATCAGAAGTCTCGACATCCATGGAAATCAATGCATCGATCATTGCCTCCATCTCAGGCTCCAAGATTGTAGGTAGATTTGGAAGGTTGCCTGTCTCCTCTGGCATTGACGGTATAGATTGGCCTTGCAAGTGGTGGATTGGCTCATGCACTCCATCCATCGCACGCCCACAAACTCTTCTAATTGGCTGCAAAGGGTGCACTCCTCCTTGGGATGAGACATCACCTCCTTGGATAGAAAATTTACCACCCAGACCCAATCTTATTGTATATGGTATTCAATTAGCTTGCAAGTATATTGCATGATTGATATTAACTTTTCTTACCATTTGTTGAAAATCCGCAATCGCCTGATCAATGATCTCAGATTGAAACTCGCCAAATCATCGTACGTGTTCTATAGACAATCGACGTTTTCGTCTAATTGCCAGCTTGCATTGAGAGCGAGGACATGGAACACACTGATTAAGATACACCTCCCAATCTTGAACAACAGAACCTTCATCGTTTTCCATTTTGTCTACGTTACAACAAACAATTTGTTTTTGTTAACATTCTTTTTTTTTCCTAAATTGTTATCCTCTCCTTCCATCTCTCTCTTTTTTTTTCTTTCTTAAATTGTTATCCTCTCCTTCCATCTCTCTCTCTTTTTCTACGTTACGATTACGACCACGACCATGACCATGACCACGACTATGACTATGACTACGACCATGACCATGACCGCGATGACTATGACCACGGCTACGACTACGACTACCACCACCACCACAACTACAACTACGACCACGACTATGACTATAACCATAGCCAGGACCATGACCACGACCACGACTATGACTATGACGACCACAACCATGACCCACGACCACGACCACGACTACGATGACTACGACCATGACTATGACCATGACCATGACCACGACCATGACTATGACCACGACCACAACCACCACGACCACGACTCCGAATACGACTACGACTACGACCACGACCACGACCACAACTACGACTACGACTACCACGACCATGACCACGACTACGACCATGACCATGACCACGACCACGACCACGATGACCATGACTATGGGTAGGTTGCACTCACTAAGAATAGCTCGGGTGATTCACCTCATCTTCTCTCCATCATCAATAGAATTCTCCTTTACCATTTATAACTCACCCATCTTCTCTCCACACTATTGCACACTACAATCTCTATGAGGGCATGAGATTGGGATCTCCACAGATACCAAAGCATGATCTCTAGCTTGATGATTGCATATATACTACTACTACTCATGGAATAAACCTTAGAATAGTTATTATGCTCAAATATATGCTTGTTAGAGCAGAAATTTGTTCCTAAGACTATTCTAAGGAAGAAAGAGGGTTAATGATAAAAGAGTGTCCTTCCTTGCAAGTGATTTTGTATTATATTTATTAATTAAAATTGATAGTTAAATATGAGTTTCTTAAGAGATCTTGTGGTGATGCTGTTTTAGTTTTGCGAAGCATATGAATGATGTTGTTTTAGTTTTCTGTATTTGTCTTTTTAAGAATAGACTGATTTTTATGGAATATCCAAAGTTATTTATGGGATTACGTTATGAAAAATAAATGTTTTTCATACTGATAGGCTGATTTCCCTCGTTGTATATTTGCGTGGTGGAGACTAGGACAAGCCCCATGTATGAGAGATCTCTTTGCAAGAAGAACATTATGCTAGGAGGCACAAGTATGCTAGGGCTCTCTAGCCATATATCCCTTAGGTTTGTTGAGGATCGGTCTAACCCCTATGAGCCTAAGATGAGCTTATCGTAAGGTCCTATTTACTTTTCTCTCTTTCTCTCCCTCTCTCATTTCCTCTCCCTCTCTCACCCTCACCCTCTCTTTCTCTCTTTCTCTATTAGGTTTAATGATTTTTTCTCTTTTTCTCTCTCCTCTCCCTCTCTCATTTTTTCTCTCTCCTCTCTCTCATTTTCCTATTATGTTTTCATCTTCCCCCCTCTCCCTCTCCCTCTCCCTCTCTTATTTCCTCTCCCTCTCTCATTTTCCTATTATGTTTAATGTCTCCCTCCCTCTCTCTCTCCCTCTCCCTCTCTCATTTCCCTATTATGTTTAATGTCTCCCTCTCCCTCTCTCATTTCCTCTCCCTCCCCCTCTCTTTCTCTCTCCCTCCCCCTCCCTCTCTCTCCCTCGTCCTTTCCCATTTCCTCCCCCTCCCCCTCTCTTTCTCTCTCTCTCTCTCCCTCCCTCTCCCTCCCTCTCTCTCCCTCTCTCATTTCCTCTCCCTCCCTCTCCCTCCCTCCCCCTCTCTTTCTCTCTCCCTCCCTCTTCTTTTCCCATTTCCTCTCCCTCTCCCTCTCCCTCTCTTTCTCTCTCTCTCCCTCTCTCTCATTTCCTCTCCCTCTCTCAATATACACAAATCATACAAAAATAAATAAAAGAGAGAGAGAATGCACTCTCCCTCCTTCTTGTTCACTCATTTCATCCCCCTCCCTCTTCCATTTCCTTCCTCTCCCTCTCCCTCTCTCTCCCTCTCTCTCTCTCCCTCCCTCCCCCTCCCCCTCCCTCTCCCATTTCCTCCCTCTCCCTCTCCCTCTCCCTCTCCCTCTCTTTCTCTCTCATTTCCTCTCCCTCTCTCAATATACACAAATTATATTTAAAAAAAGTCAAAGAGAGAGAGAATGCACTCTCTCTCCCTCTCCCTCTCTCATTTCCTCCCCCTCCCTCTCCCTCTCCCTTTCCTCCCCCTTCCTCTCCCTCTCCCTCTCTTTCTCTCTCATTTCCTCTCCCTCTCTCAATATACACAAATTAAACCCTAAACAAGTAAGAGAGAGAAAGAATGGATCACCATTAAGATTTGCAGGAGGGTTTGGCGGCTCCTCTTCGTGACGGCAACTCCTCCTCTCCTTCGCGAACGACGGCGGCGATGGCGGCGGCGGTGACAAGCTTTCTTCCTCTCCCTCTCTCACCCTCTATGCGAAACGGTCGCTCTCTCTCTCTCTCTCTCTCTCTCTCTCTCTCTCTCTCTCTCTCTCTCTCTCTCTCTCTCTCTCTCTCTCTCTCTCTCTCTCTCTCTCTCTCTCTCTCTCTCTCTAAATTTTACGAATGCGCAAAATGAAACGCGCTCGGGTTTCGGCTCGCTTTTTTTTCTCTGTGGAGCGTCGCTATTTGCGTTGCATTTGCGACGCTAATAGCGACGCCGCTATTTTGCGTCGCTAATCGGATTCGCTATTGCTTTGTTTCGTTATAGTGATATACATATACACATGTTCAAATAGTGTTGTGAATATAATTACATAGACACATGCCAACTTAAAAAATAACACAAATTTAAACTATTATAAGTGTATGATTTTGCAAAGCAATAATATTTCATTAGCCAAAAAAATCTGAAAGTTTACAAGTATTGGATATTACCACTTGTAAAGTTAAAAATTTAAGGAGACTATAATTTCTAAAATATGTGGAGCCACACACTTTTTACTGGTAATAGAACCCTCAGCTTAGCATTCAAATATCCTCTTACTATCTAATTTAAAATAAAATTTACTAGGTGGATTCTCTATTAATATTGTGATTTTCTTGGTGCATTTTACTCAAGGGTCAATCATCCTCCAATCTCCAATACTTGGGACTCACATCCCTCACAAATGACAATGACATCCATAGTTGTTTTTCACGTGTATCTTGATCGAGGTACAACAATTCACCCTTCAGCATCTTCCATCTACTTGAACACTAGACATAAATTCTGTCATGTGACAAAGTATCCGCAATTGGAAAGGAAAGTTAGTTGATCCATCCTAAAGTAATAAAATAGTCGACTAAGAGAGTAAAATTTTCCTTGAAATCCATATCTCTTGTTGTGACTCGACACTCTACCATGTCAAAACTATGGTGATTTTTTATGTCCAAGTTTTGCCTAAAATTCTCATTACATAATCCTCCGATGCACTTTTCATGGTGTACGTACTTTTGATATGTCTTAAACGCTCACATTTCTTGAACATATATGTAAAAAATACAATCGATATGAACCAACTTAAGCATACATTCTTTGAGCCAATGCTTGGCTATAGAGTTCAATATGTCTACCAAATTTTTTGTGCTACACATATGCAAAATGTCACTACTACACATTCTATGCTATTAAGATTTGATACATGTATAAACTCAAGGGTTTCATATTCTCAACCTTCCTTAGGCAATATGTACTTGGAGTCCTAGAAAAATACAAGGTTCTCTACAAGCTACTTGGTTGTATACTCCTTAGAGAGTAGTCTACCAATTTCGAGATGATTATACTTAAAAGAACCTATGAAACTCTTGATATTCTATCACTCACAATAATCTAAATGGTATACTTCTATAACTACAAGACAATTAATTACATAGATATCATGAAATTACTAGTTTTCAATGTGCTATAAAGACTTATTGTTTGCAATGTTTTGTTGAACAATTACAATGGGGGCAATATGTATTTTCTTTTGTATGAATACATATTGTACCAATGCCTTTGTTACAAGGTGAGGATCAACCTTTCTTTCTTTGAGAGAGAAAATTTTACCCTTCTAGTGCTTTGATATATCTACAATTACAAATGATTTCACCTTGAAATCTCCCTTCATACTTGGACATATATATACCCAAGATAAAAAATGATATATATACATTATCTATGTTCCTTCTTCATCTTTTCCATTATGTACTTCTATCGAGAGAATGCTTGTTCTTCTCTCAGGCATTATAACCTAGGCAATAGATATAAAGAAGTATGTGTTAAGCTTTAAACAGTAAGTAGCTTAGGTCCAACTAGTAATCACCAATATGCCATACAAATCAACATAGCATTAAGAGATGTTTACACTTTTGTAAATAGACACAAACATTGATATCGAAACACATATAGGTATGCACATCGATACAAAGTAAGGATTCAATATCAAGGCATCACTTTAATCATACCATTTACATGAAATAAAATGAAAAAAGTAGTACAATAACATCTAAAGAATTTTGTAAAAGAAATTGCATTTTAATGAATAGAATTCTAATCTGACTCAATACATGGTATAAAAATTTAAATATTAAAGAGTGGTTAATAGGAGGATGACAACCACATGGCACGTAAGTCTGAATAGGCATATTGGATTGATACCTAAGATATTCTATGACTCAATACATTGTGCATTATATGAATGATATGATACAAGAGTTTCATGGATCATAGCCAATTTACATGGAGATCCAAATGGAAACATAGGATCAACAAATCAAAGGATTTTTTAACCTTGACTTCCAACAGATCCATATTGTCTAGCGCACAAAGAAATCACTCACCACCACAGAAAAATAGTGCATCGCGAGTTTTCTGCTTTACCTAAACTTTACACAATATCTACACGTCACGGAAATATAGCACTTTAATAATAACCAAATTAACTAATTATTTATGAGTTTTTACAATATAAAAGAGAGAATTTACCTATAAGATAGAATATCTGCATTACTCTATTGATTGTAGTAATAACAATAGATTTGAAACTTATGATCATCAAAACCTATTGAAATCATACACATGAGAAAACTAGGATACAATTGTTCAATTGATGAATTTCTTTTAACAAAAAATATCTAGATAGTTGCATGAATAAAAGTAACACAAAATTGGGTAAATCTACCTATAAGCTGATCTGCTGAAGATAAGATTGAAATGTTGCTGATCAAACCTAGAGCTAAAAAATCTCTGATGGGCACTTGTGTTTTGCCCAAATTCTAGAGCTACAAGAAGAAGAAAGTGGAGAGGTAAGCAAAATGATCATAACCCTAATTACTCTCACCAGAGAGCTTCAATGGAGACATAAAATCACCAAAATGGACAAGAGAGGAAAAATAGTCAGCTCCTAAACTTTTGGATCAAATAGATTTCGTGAGAGGAAAAAAAGTAAAATTAAATATTTTCTTAATAAAGGAAAGGAAATGCAAGAGGAGAGAAACTCAAATTTTATGTACTATTCTTTCACCCCTTTGTTTAATCCCCCAGAACCCCTATTTTAAATTAAAAACCCAAGATTTGAAAGAATTCTCAAATGAAAGTTAAATATGAAAATATAGACTCTCTCTTAAGAGAAGAATCAATTAAGATTCACCTTTTATGGATGTCAACATCTAGCCTTCCTATTGGACAATCCAAAATGGCCACATCTTAAACTATATTATTTTTAAAGGCCCATTTTTTAGTCCAAATTTTTTCTAATGTCTAATGATCTCATGTGGGGTTGAGCTCTTTCCTATCATCATCATGACTAACGGTCACTCCATATGCTCCCATCCACAATCTACAAACCATGCAAACTCATCCAAATACACATCTGAGCATACCGGCAATGTCTATTACCCTCCACTATTAATTGTTTAGATTAAGCTAGTACTAGTCATGGGTATATATTCTTAGGTAGCTCCCATAATCCATGTAAGAAAGTCAATACCTAAAGTAAGGCCTCAATCACCATAGGTATTGCTGCCCACATATCTACTTCAATGATCACATGTGTGGTTAAGTTCTTTGCTCATATCATTCATGATATCATCATGACTAGCTATTACTCCATATGCTCCCATTCAAAAAAGGAAAAGTGGCCAGTTCAAAGGGACAAGTAGGGCTTTAAGGTCAGATTTTTATTCTGGTAAATGTAGGGTGCGTTCACATGGAAAAATTGATGAAACAAGGGATAAATCCAAATGGGCAAGGCACGACCCCAAGACGGGAGGAAAATAAGACGGGTGGGTGGGGAAGGACCCCATCAAGGAGGACATGGTAAACTTAAATTGTCTGTAAGGAATTTTTCCATGAGGGTATGTAAATAGACAAACATGGACACGTCCCCACACTTAAGACCTTAATAGATTGGAGTGACCAATTAATAGGGGCCTAATGCTTAATCACAACTCATACACATGTCTCCACACCTAAAACATAATTGAATATTGTAATCAAAAGTGGTAAAGTTAGAAAAACTTGGCCCAATTTGCAGATGGTTGAGGGGAACCCTCAACCATCTGCAAATGTGATGCAAATAGTGATGGTACTTAGACAAAAAAAGGACGGAAACCTAGTGTGACATTTTACTGCAAAGAGAAAAAGAGAGAGAAAAATAGATCGTGCGTTTGGGAGGGAGAGGTCATAAAAGTCCCTCTTTGATCCAGCACATCAGACATAAATAGAGCAAGGAGTAGAGAATATACATCAAATATTAGAAGAATAGATACTTCTTTAATTTCAAACAAATTGATAAAAATATGGCTCTATCCATCTGTGCACTTTCACCATGAAGCTTAGGTGGTGATCCACATATATGATAGGCAAAGAGCTTAAGGCTAGCTAAAAGAATTTTGCTTTGGTAAAAGATAGATTAACAATTGCTTTGGAACGGTCTTCCTTTGATGACTTTGAAAGATAGTTTGATTGGGCTATTCATTCATATAATGAATCTTTCCTAATTAGCAAGAGAATCTTCCCTTTATTATCGAGCTTAGAGCGTTGCCCCCGAATCCCCCGTTAGGGGAACCAATGGCCCCCTTGAGACCTCCTAGCCAATAGCTGCTTTTATGGTCCCCCGAACCCTAAAATAAGGGTCCTTGATAACTCTCACACCCCGCAACTCGATACATTGTGCCTCGAGTTACTACCAACATAACTTAGAATACCACGGATCATTTGTGGCACCTTATGAGGGTAAGCATTAAGAATATCTAACACATGGTCTGTTAGTGTGGTTGTCTTCTCATGTGATAGAGGCTTGGGTCCCAAATGGTTGCCCCATTGAGAAGTGTGGTTGTAACTAATGTATCAAAGAGCCGCAATTTGGTGCATGGTTCATGGAACCATATGTGTACACTGTCTTTCAAATACACCCAATGTGATGACTAGAGGAGATGTAGCTCAATTGTTTGGCGAAGTTGAACATGTGGTGATTCGAAGGTATTGGGTTCAATTTCTACATTTCGCATGGTTCTTTAGGATAGGTGTAAGAAAAAGGGAGATTTGAACTCGAGTGAGTGGGTTAATAAAATAAGTGGCTTTGCCATAGGGATAGCTACTTGATTGAGAGAGAGACAGAGAGAGAGAGGGGGGGGGATAAAAACCATCGTTTTAGAGGCACCTTGACGACCCGTGCTTGCGTGGTTCTAGCATAGAGCACTAGTAGATGTAGATAGAGACAGGTTAAACTTCTAAAGAGAAAAGCCTATCTTCTTTATTTAAGAAAAACTAGGCTACCATATATAGTTCAGTTGGTATTTTACCTTTCCATTTTCACCATTCGTTTTTTAGTATGAAAAGACTGCAGGAAAATTTCACCTTGTCGAGAGAGACAGAGACTCTGAGAGAGAGAGAGAGAGGTCATGTACAGTCTAGGTATTCACCGATGGCGGTGACTGGGATATCTTTTTCGCAGATGTACTTTCATTTGTTAATGTTGGTTCTGTCGTTGCTAGCACGCCCCATCATCAACAAAACCAAAGAAAAGAAAGAGGACATCATCACGAACAGTGCAATTGCTGCTAGTAACTGCTATAATGGTACTACCACAAGTAGCCCCTTTTCTCAGGCCCATCCATCTTCAGCATTCAGGCGTTTCTTTTACATGGATGACAAGGACTTCATGTCGATGTTGCAGCTGCTGCAGAGATGTAATACAGATGATGCTGTTGGAACTTGGATTATAGGCATGTACTGTAACCTACATTGCTTTTTATCTCATCTTCTCTGGGGCCTGGAGCCTGGAGGCTGGAGCCTGGACCCTCTCTCTTGAATCCTTAGGTTTAAGAATAATCTTCTTCCTTGTCCAACCAAGTAAGATGAGGTCAACGTCACTCCTTTTCCTGCCTTTACCAAAGTAAGTGCCTTTTGCTGTTCCCTTTCCCAAGAAGCTCCTTATACGAATCGACGCTTTGAATGTTCTCTGAGAGCGCTCTCTCTCTCTCTCTCTCTCTCTCTCAGAGTCTCTTTCTCTGTGTCTCTTTGTTTCTATGTCTTCGGAACCTGAACAGCCAACATATTTTTTGTATGCTGCTGCCGTGCTTGACTGCCACTGCTGAGTCCTGATGAGCCTGCTGCCTGCTGACTGTTGTGTTAGCAAGCAAGTGCATCGGTAACACGCGTCGTTTCATTTTATTATAAGGTGCGGCAAGGGAGTCCTCTAAGGCTCTGAAGACATTTTCCTTTAGTCGAAAGTGACTAACAAGACTTTGCATCAACATCAATGAGCTGGATTGGATTGGATACTTACATTGATAACTAGTCTATTGTTTACAGCACATCTGCTGAAAAGACGAGAGAGAGAAGCAGCTGAGGTGTTCGACGACTAATTAGCTGGTCATGTTACGAGGAATGATTTATTAAGACGAATCCCATTTGTCATATTTGATCTCATCCTAGCAGCTAGCTAGCTTGTTGGCCCTTCGCCATCGCATGTGGGTAAGAAGTTGGATTGCCTTTGATCTTTCGCTGCTGCTGCCTCTACTTCTTCTCTAGTGTATTACCCTGTACGATTGGCGGGTCTACCGTATAGCCTTCAACCACATCACAGCCGCTTTTAGCAATCCTGCTTCGTCAAGCAGTATTCATTCCACTTGCCGGTTTCCATAATGCACTAACTAAATTAAACTAATGCAGGCAAGATTTATAAATATGAAGCAGTCTACAATGCATCTATATGCTACTTAGTACTGCATTGTCCTCTAGCTAGCTAGGGAGGTTATACGGTAGCTTAGAAGTTAGTATCCTCGTGACTCTTTAATCCTAGACATGCGGAAAGCATCACTTCAGTTTTGTGCGTAGTAGGTACTAGAGTGTGGGGCTGAAGATACTTTTCTCGGATTTGCTGTGCAGAAAATGATTCGCGCCCTGGTCAAGTACTTGCCTTCAGAAGCTTCTGCTGCCACTGTGGAAATCGGACATTGAGCCGGCCTGCACTGCTGCATGGATGAGGTAGCCAGACCAAGAAAATGGGCTCCTCGTCAGCAATATCGGTATATTCATGCCAAACAGGAATGTTGAGATGGGCAACTGCATTATCTGCAGACCGGATGCCTGCTTCCGGCACAGGGAAACCCGCATGTGGTCGCAATGCGCTCAGATAGCGGGCCAACTGAACGTCATTAAGCGTCAGTGTGACCATCATTATCATCCTCAGCATCAGCCATTATGTCATGACGAGAGCTTCTTAGCATCGTTCGATACTGCAGCTGAAGAGGACTTATACCCAGGCGTGGAGGGGCAGTCGAGCTGTAGTACCGATTCTCAGTCAAGCCGGTCAACTAGTAAAAATGAGCGAGGACTGCATCGGAGGAGCAGTCCTACTACGGAAGCACAGGTTACTAACAGGTCCATTGCAGACACAGACGCCAATACAGGGAGCAAATGTATGAATGTGTCATGTAGTGCATACGAAGAAGGAGAGGAAAGCGAAGAAGGAGAGCAAGACGAATTGGAGGGAGCAGAAGATGTCAGTACTAAGACTAACTATGTGACGATGAAGAAGAGTCCGGCCCGAAGGCGCAAAATCGACGGACCTGTCGAGGCTGACCTTTTGGCGCTGCAGGGGATCGCGAAAGCATTCCATATTATTCTCCCCGCTATTACTCATTGGGATTCGAGCATTAATGCCCCAGCTGCTAATTCCTGCACCAGTACATATACTAGTAGTACTGTCTCTGCAAACCCATCCTCCAATAACAAACATAAGAAGAAGCACTTGTTAATGATCAAAAGCAGGCAATCCATGGTGGATCGCAAACCACCATCCATTTTATCATCAGATTCTGAAGATGAAGACGATTATGGTGGCTGTTTGCAGCACAACATTCTCGCCAGACCTGGAGTATTTTCGCCTTCTCAGCTCCATAACGAGCACATTTCGAGAGCAGTTTGCGACGGTCGGCTGCGGGTCTTGGCACTTACATGGAACATGAACGGGAAGGTAAGCGGTACTAATCTTGGTCTGATCCTTAATTTTGAAAATTCTGAGCTCCCGTATTGCATTGGCCTCAAATGCGATTGCAAAACTCTTGATTTTTTGCTCACCACTCAACCATACTCTGTGGCGGGGGACGGATTCAACTTATAGCAGAAGGCGGCTTTGCATGACCTTGCAAGGTTGGCCGCTTCCTTGGAGTGCGAGCAATATGATTTGATGGTGGTGGGTCTACAAGAGGTTCCAAGCTGTGATGCAGAGACTGTTCTGTTGAGCTCCTTCGGATCAGGAAGGCACAGGTAGTGAACAATTCTGGTTATTTTCGACGACACTGAATCGGAGAGCATGCACATGATCACAAATAAAATGCGATCAATGAGGCGCATCACTGATACGTTCCTTTGGGTATGTATGTATGTATGTATGATTCGGTTTGGGGCGGCGGCTCGTTTCCAAACGCAGTCTTGTGGCGGCAGCAACGATGCTATCTCTCCAGCTTTTCATCATTGGCAGAACGGCTTTGGGGGCGTACCTCGAAGGTTGCCAAAATCCTACTGCTCTGATACCATCTTTCTTTTTTGCTTTAAAATGCTGTAGTATGCTCATCTCAGTGGACTACTGCTGCCGATTCTCGGCGCCGACGTTGTGAAATGCCGCGCAGATGTTCGGGTTGATAAAGTGAGCGGGGGAGGTTTCGGTGCTGTAGTGAGGCGGCAAAAGGGAGCTGTCGCGGTTTCTTTCAAATTCAAAGACGCGACCTTCCTCTTCATCGCATCTCACCTCTCGCGTAAGTAATTCTGTTCGACCCATTTCCATCACTACACACAATGCCCGCCTTCTGTAGTTATTATCTTTTCGAATACACCATCCGCCATCTGTGATAATGGGTCCATCCATTATAGTACAACCGCAAGGTTTCTTTTGGTTTCTTGGGACAAGTGCTTGCAAGTTTGCAACCCATCGATAACCTCCGTGTGTATTGTCAAAACGACGTGCCAGTGCAGCTCACGAGAGCAACGTAGAGGAGAGGAACTCGCAATTCCAGCGAATCAGCCAGTCATTGTTCTGCTCTTCACGGCCGGCCGCCCCCTCTCCTCGCTTGTCCTCTTGTTTGAATGCCTCCACTGCGGTACTAGCCGATGAGGATGATTGCACATCCTATCAATATCGCAGCAGCAACAGCGATCACAACAGCGACATCAATTCACCGTCTAGGGCTGACAGTATCGTGGAAGGCGCCCATTTAGTGGTTTGGTTGGGTGATCTCAACTACAGGATACAATATCACAGGAGCTTGGTAGATGCATTAATTCAGCAAAACTTGTACACGGTAAATTCTATAAGATAATATATGATGCAAAACATTGTAATTGTAACTAAAACTATGTGTAACAATGCTTAGTCAGAGAAGATTGTACAGTACATAACATCTATGATGATGATGATGATCATTGATCGTGCTGCAATAATCCATGATGATGATGATGATGATAATCTTGCTGCATTGCAGTCCCTTTGGGATAGAGATCAACTGTGGCGGGAGATTCAAAGAGGCCACGTGTTTCAGGGCTTCCGAGAGGGGCCCTTATCGTTCCGCCCTACTTACAAATACGACGTAGGAACCGACAACTACGATACCAGCCCCAAGGTGAATCACTGGGAACCATCATTTCTTCTAGATACTGCAAGTAATATTAACCATGTGCTGAATCATGATTCACCATCATTCCCTTCTGATATTCTGGAAACATGGCCAGTAATAAGAAGTCTGGTGATTCGGTGAATCATCGATTCATCATCATCGTCATTGTCATCATTGCTTTAATGTTCGAAGACTAACATTGCCAGCAACAAGAAATGTCTTCAAGTTGGGCGGCATTCAATGCAGCTCCAAATTTGTCGCTTGAGACTGAGAGTCGAGACTTGATTCTTCTCTTCTAGTTTCTGCACGCACTTCAGTCCAACGGCAATATTTTCAAGTAGGCCAGCTAACGTGATGAATGCGAGGAATTTGGAATGTGGCAGTGGGTGTGGTGTGTTAGTTGGGTTTTGTTTTCTTCCGGACGCGGAAGATACTGTAAAGGAATACAATATGATAATAATAATGGGTTCTGCTGTAAGTGCAGGAGAGGGTTCCCTCGTGGACGGATCGGATTCTGTACAAGGTGAAGAAGAAGAAGACGACGACGGCGACGGCGACAAGAGCAGCGGAGGAGGAGGAGGAGGAGGAGGAGGGTCATGGTCATGGTCATGATGAGGAGAGGGAGGGGGAGGAATATTACTTGAAGGTTCACGTTTGCGGCTACGATGCCATCGATTTTGTTAAGAGCTCCGACCATCGACCAGTGAAAGCAATATTTACATTGAGTCCCTGGTGAAAAGGAGAATACTCTCTCTCTCTCTCTCTCTCTCTCTCGCTCCATCCATCCATCCATCCATCCATACACATACATGCCTGTACCGCAGTTGATGATTCAAAGGAAAAGCAAGCCTAGCCTTCATTCACACTGTCACGTGTCACAACTCACAAGGTTGAGTCAAGAAATGGGCCGTCAATATGTCGTACAGCAAAGGCCTGGAAAGGGAATTTTTCCGCGTTGCTTGACACGTGTCACAATATATATTTGGCTAATAAAAGTTGTTTCTGCGAATCTTGGAACTACGAATTAGTTTCTTTCAAATTAGTTCTTTTTTCTTCTTGTTTTTTTTTTTGGCAAAAAGAGGCTGTAAAGTTATATTAAAGTAGAAACATTATTTATAACCAGCTGTCTACCCACAAACTGGCTTTGAGAACTTGGTAGAATAGTTAGTTCTTGTATAAAGGAACCCTAGCGTGCTTGAATAAGGTTAGACTAAACCATTACCCAATAGAAACTTTTTTCATATTGCACCGTAAAGGAACCCTATTAGGATATTCCAGCTCAGATCAATACTATGAACCCCTTTGTGCTCCCTTGAAAAGCAACATTAGATAAATTTTGCCCAATGAGAAGTAGCGAGAAAAAGTACTTGTACACAAAAGGGCCTATGGACAATATAATGGGAGAGTACCATTGCTAGGGGCATATATTCAGCTAACTAGATATTCTCAATCTCATGGAATTTGGGATGTACATTGTAGAAAACTAGAGGGCGACCTGAGATAGATACATCAATAGTGCTTAGGAGTATCTTTCATGGCATCTTAGGACACATGCTACTTCAAAGCTCCTTCAAAGTTGAACCCTCTTGGGCTAATGTCAGTCAGCACCACTTTTAGCTACTGTGGCTTGAAGCTCCTAGAACTCCATCTTCTTTTTTATTGCATTGATTGTTTGGAAGCTTCAATGATAATTTCTTTAGGAGCCTGAGAGACCTAAAACAAAAAGTCCACTTCTAGTCTATGCATAGAAAAGTCAAATTTACCTTTGAACATAGCATTGTTCCTTTATGTCTAAATGGACCAAAGAAAGAATGCATGGGTAGGCCATTTGCCTCCCCCAACATTATTTCTTTTCGATTCAATTCAATTGGATGAAATGGTTTGATCACCCCTTGTAAGAATTTGAGAGCTTCTCTATTGGCTTACAATTCATAAACAGATGCATCAATGATTTGATTTTTGTTTTGCATCATCGACATTTGCCTTCACCAATGTTGAGCTTGAGGGCCCTCTCTCCTGTCCATAGGCCTTGATGCAAAAAGAGCCAAAGAAGGGTAGGCTTCTTTGTTAGGAGGGATTACACTTGATCGGATAGTTTGAAAATCGGAACTCCCATTCATATTCATCCCAATTGATATGCTTTTTACTGTTAAGTTAATAAATCAATTTACAATAAGGGGTTACTTGTTTTGGGATTGGAAGAAGAGCGTTCCCATTGTCCCATGCGATTGCTCTAATGCTAAACTACCCTTTGATTTGGACAACTTTGTCCAACCCATTAGGCCATTGTTCCATCCTTTGGCCTAGTAGGCCTAAGTCTTCCCTTTTGAGTCTATACTTAGTTTTTAAGGAGTCGAGTGTTTGCCATTGATGTCCATTGCAATCCCCATAAATCCTCCCAAATTTGGAAGCCTTTTTTATAGAGTTTCCATCTTGATTACATTTGTTCATTAGTTACAAGGTCACAAAATCAACTACACATTATTGAATCAAAAGTAGCCCCAAGGCAGGGTAATATTATAGCTGGGGTTGAGTGTCATTTTGTCTTTGAAACGTAGCCAAGTTGTCTAGAGTGCTTTGACTAATGGGGAGGCTTTATTAGTTGTGATGGGGATTTTGGAGAAGGCTACCAACAGAGCAGAGAGGTGTCTCCACCTTGCGCAGCTTTGGACAGAGAACTTTACAACATCTCTATGCAAAATAATAGCCCAATCTTCATGGAGGTGTTGTATATTGCGGATGATCCATTTAGCCCCACAAGCTTATCAGCTAAACCTTCAAAATCTAGGAGGCTGCCCCCCTTGATCCTTAGGTAGGATGTAAGCGGCCCACGCAATTTTAGGTATTCTTCTTAAGCTATCAAATGAACTCCATTGGAAGTCTTTGCATATAGACTCTAGGTCTTTAAGAGTAGATTTCACGGGTCTCCAAGAGGAGAGAAAATAGATAAATGATGCAACAAGGATGTGCTTTAGAACTACATCCCTTCCTACCAAGTTACCATAAAAGCCTTTCTAATAATCTAGCTTTGTTCTCAAGCAAGCCATTACCCATTGCCATCTTTGGCTCTATGAGACCATAAAACCCATTGGGATACCTAGCTATCTAAAGATTTTTCCATTTGGAATGATTGAACATCCCTGATTTACAAGATCATCCGGCAACAACTTCAAGGTTGACTTAATCCATGTCTTGTTGGGGTTGACCAAGGAACTTGAGGTAAGGTTGAAATCATGTATACATCCCTGGAATGCTTTCAGAGATCTACTATCATTGTGTATAGTCCCATTGGTATCATATGCAAATAGATTGAGCATCATTTGTTTGTTGTTTGGTTGTTAGGTTTAAGTTTGGCAAGTCGGTCATGTCACACCGATTTTATCTTTGTAAATTTTATTTAATATAATTCTTCTTTTTCCTTGCTTTCGATGAATTAGTGTTAGATTGTATAAATTAAGGAAAAGAAACAAGTGCTATATTACTTCTTTTTCTTGAGAGAGAACTTGAAGTTGTATTAAGGAAGTAAAGAGTTTGACAAATTTTGGACTTTATTTTATGAGACTGTCCACGTTTTAGCTTCATTATCAAATCATCACTATGTTTTACCCTAGCTAATATATACAAAGCATATTGCCAAGTGTATATTTCAAATTTGAAAAATATGTTTTGGGGCCATCTATCTTGTTTGTTTCCACAAATTTATAGTCTGAAGTAGGGTCCACTGATGCAATGTTTCGAATACATCTTCGCATGATCGTCCAAACATCTTTTGGTACATTGCTTCTCTAATTTCCATCTTCGATCTTCTTCCTTGATAAACCGTAAAACCTCTTGTCTATTCTCTTTCTTCTATTCCATCTCCTATCTCTACTTTCTTCTACCTCTGATCCCCGGTGGATTCGACCTTTCGACAAAAACCCCTCCGACATTGGTGAACCCGACGTCAAAGGTGGTCAAAATAAGGAAAGACAAGATGGGAGAACCTTTTGAACACAATCTCCAGTGATGTTTTGCAACAGTTGGTGCAAAATATGAATATGCTTATGCACGTACAACAACAACAATAGGTGATGCAAGCTTCTGCTCAAACAGAAAGTGTTGTGATGAATGCTTTGCAAGTAGTTGAGAGTGAGATGAAGTTATTCAATGGCAGGAATGTATCTACATATGTAGATACCTATGCTCAGAAGATGGAATTCTTTGGGGTGGCTCAACTTGCATGGAACCGGTATTTTGCACGTGTAAAGTGCGGAAAGACAAGTAGAAATTAATATTTTTACCTGGAAAAAATAAGGAAAATAATGTTAAACTAGCATATTATAAAAGGTATGAGAGACTTAATTTTTCACCATTCAGCAATAACAAAAGTATCTTTCATATTCATTCTCTTATAGATAGCTCCCATGGCTTCCATGGTTTCTTTCTCTCTCCTCTTCTTGTCTTTGTCTCTCTTTCTCTAATCTTTCTCTCTCTTCTCTATAGTCTTCTCTCACCTATGGACTCTCTTTCTCTCTCTTCTTTCTATTTTCTTTCTCCTCTCTATTCACTCTTTGACAATCTAGGCCATAACTTTTCCCATTTTCAGTAGTGTCCTCTTCTTCTATTTCAGTTGTCAAGATTGTGGGAGAGAAGGAAGGAGTCTCACTTGTAGCTTTCTTGCTTGCACAATGGGGGAATACACACACACGTGGAGGTTGAAAACAGTTTTCCTCTTCTTAGTTGTGTAAGCCAAAAAGAACTCTCATACAAAGAAATAGAAGAACCCTATATATGGGTCTCAAACCAAACTCAACTAACTAAGGTAGCATACTAACTGAACCACGAACTAGAGTAGATAAGGATAGCTGTCATCTAGCTATTATTCATGGGCGGTGTACCAACCGCATCTGCAACTAACAAGTCGGTGACATAAATGCACAACGGTCACCCTGGCATATCACGAGTGGAGCTCGATATCTCAACACTCCCCCTCGAGCTCAATCCCAATTCCTGCATACCAAGTAGGTCTCTGAACTTGCGCAGCTTCTCTGCGCCCAATGCCTTCGTAAATATGTCAGCTACCTGATCCTCTGTGCCGACATAAACTAGATCAATAAGACCTAGTAAAACTCTCTCTCGCACATAGTGATAATGCACCTCAATGTGCTTTGTTCTAGCATGATAGACTGGGTTATTTGCCAAGTGTATACTACTCATGTTGTCACAATAAATGACAACTGGCCCATGTGTAAACTGATGCATATCATAAAGTAGCTTATGCAACCAAGCTACCTCACATGCAGCCATTGCTGCACCCCTGTACTCAGCCTCTATGCTCGACAAGGCAACTGTAGGTTGTTTCTTGCTGCTCCAAGTAACTGCAGCACTCCCAAAAGAGAACACATATTCACTGGTAGATCGTCTATCAGAAATACTACTAGCCCAATCAACATCAGTATATCCATGCAACTGTATCTGAACCCCAATCTCATAAAATAGTCCATACTGCAATGTGGACTTCACATACCTAAGTATGCGTCTAGCCGCATCTAAATGCGGTTTCCTTGGAGCCTGCATAAACTGACTTACCAATCCAACAGCATAGCTCAAATCTGGCCTAGTAATAGTCATATAAATCAAACTTCCTACTATGCGTCTGTACATAGTAGGGTCTTCCAGAAGCTCACCTGCATCTGCGCTTAGCTTCACATTCTACTCCAAAGGAACTGAAATAGGCTTACAGCCTGTAATCCCATATTTGGACAGCATGTCCAATCCATACTGCCTCTGCAAGAGCCATATCCCACTTGGTGATCTAATCACCTCAATGCCCAAGAAATAACGCAGCTCTCTGAAATCCTTCATCTCAAACTTCTGCTTCAATAGCATTTTCACATGAAGGATATCTTCATCACTATCACCTGTCATAATCAAATCATCAACATAAATGACAAGTAGCATAATACCTTTCTCTATTTTTCTCACATAAAGTGAGAAATCTGCCTTGGAAATCTGAAAGTCAATAATGACAAGATACTGTCCTATCTTATCAGACCATGCTCTAGGTGCTTGCTTCAATCCATACAAGGCTTTCTTCAACCTGCAAACAAACTCAGGATGAACAGCATGCACATAACTTGGTGGCTGCTCCATATAGACCTCTTCTTGCAAATCACCATGCAAGAAGACATTCTCTACATCCATCTGATGTAAAGACCATCCCTTTGATGCAGCCATAGCAATGACTGCTCTTACGGTTGCCATCCTTGCAACCGGACTGAATGTTTCTTCATAATCAATGCTATATGTTTGTGCATACCCCTTGACTACTAATCTTGCCTTGTATCTGTTCACAGAACCATCTGCATTGTGCTTCACCTTATAAACCCACTTACAACCAATTGCATTCTTATCTTTGGGCAAAGGTACCAATTCCCATGTAGCATTTGCTTCCAAAGCATCCATTTTTTCATCCATGGCTTTCTCCCATTTTTCTTTTCCCATGGCTTGCTCAAAAGAAGTGGGTTCTGATTCCTGTATCACTTTGACTATATAGGCATAGTGAATGGCTGTAAATCCATCATATTTCAGCCTATCTACAGGATGCCTAGCTCTGGTAGACCTGCGCAAAGTAGGCTCACTTCCAGATGCTCTCAAAACATCCCTGGTCTTCCTTACTCCAGGTGTAACAACAGAAGGAATACCCAACTCATTATCAATGCTCTGTTCTGAGCCATTGGATTCACCATCCACATAAGAGTGACCTACATTCACATCAAACATGGGCTGATCTACCTGCATTCACATCAAACATGGGGTGATCTACCTTCTCTTTTCCTTTTCGTGATACCTGCATACCACTATCTGCATTTCTTTGAGAAGATTCTCCTGATCTCAATCTGCCTGTCCATGGCGAAGAATGTGAACCACTGCTAGAGGACACTCCAAGTCCACTAATATCTTGTGACTGCTGCTGTGAAATCTGTGCAACATTTCCATTTTGTGCATCTACATCATCAATCACATTTACTGGTTTATACCAGCTACTCATCTCATAAAAAACAACATCTCTGCTCATTGTAAACTTACGAGTAGAAGGGTTATAGCATCTATACCCTTTCTGCAGAGAGTAGCCAATAAAGATGCACTTCTCAACTTTTGGATCCAACTTGGATCTCAACTCATCTGGCACATGAACATAGGCAATGCAACCAAAAATTTTCAAATGAGAAATATCCGGTTTCCTACCAGTATACCTCTCCTCTGGAGTCATCCCATGTATTGTTGCAGTGGGAGTCCTGTTCATTATGTAGACTACTGTAGCAACTACTTCAGCCCAGTAAAAATCTGGTAAGTCTTTTTCGTTGAGCATGGCATGAGATACCTCTCCAATATTCATGTTTTTCCTTTCTGCAATTCCATTTTGTTGTGGGGTATGACTACATGAATATTGCTGCTTTATGCCATGCTCCTACAGGAACCTTGCAAACTCGTTTGAGAGGTACTCTCCCCCTCCATCTGACCTTAGGCATTTTAATTGCAGACCTGTTTCTTTTTCAACCATAGCTTTAAGAGTTTTGAAATGCCCAAACACTTCACTTTTCTTTTTCATAAAATACACCCAAACTTTACTGCTATAGTCATCAATAAAAGTGACAAAATAATGACAGCCTCCAATAGATGCAGCTTTAGTAGTCCACACATCAGAGTGGATTAATTCCAATGGCTTCTTACTCTCTTGAACATGTCTAGGAAATAGTTTCTTGCTTGTTTTCCAAATTGGCAGGCTTCACATACCTTATGCATTTCTGCAGCCTTGAATTTAGGCAATCCTGCAACAATATTTTGGGCCTGCATTGATTTAAGTCGATGTGCATTAACATGACCAATGCGTTTATGCCAGATATCAATATCTGCAACTACACCGGTCCCATGTGCAAACATTGCTGCACTCAACTCAGACATGTCTGCATCCAACGTAAACATTATGCCCTTCTTCTTTCCTTTTGCTATCAAGCAACCTTTATTTTTCATATCCTCAACAAAGCATCCATGAGGATTAAATCTGACCTGCAAGTCCTGCTCAACCATTTGACCAACAGAAACCAGATTCTTGGTGATATTCGGGACATGAAATACATCTGACAAGTATTTCTTTTTCCCATCCTGCATAGACAAATGAATTTTTCCAATCTGCACAATAGGATGTGCAGTATCATCACCAGTCTCCACAAATCCGGGTTTTTCCATTTTCCTTGCATCCTGCATCCATTGTGCATGACCTATCATGTGGTTTGATGCACCTGAGTCAACATACCACACTTCGTTGCTTTTTTTTGCACTATAAACAAATGCTCATTTCTGTCATCACCCTGTCTACTAGAAGATGCATTATTCCCTTGTTGCAATTTTCCATTCATGATATCATTCTGCCTTTTATAGTAGTCTTTAGCCATATGACCCATTTTACCACAGTAGTAGCATTCAACATTGTTGTTTGCATTTTGTCCTCTTTGCCATCCACCATGACCTCTTTGGCTCCCCCTACCTCTAGAGTTACCACGTCCTCCTCCATAGGACTGGTTTTCTTGAGTTTGCTACATATTCTGATTTCTACCACGGCCTCCAGATCGGCCTCCTCTACCCTCTGTCTCTACCTCTTCCAACATTTGAGTAGAAGACAGTTTCTTTTGAAGTTCCTCCTGAAGAAGATGTACCACCATTTCTCTGCTCCTCAAAAATTAGAAGAGCAATCAACTCCTCAAAATCAGGAAATCTTTCACGGACAGAAATGGATGTTCAAAACTGTACATAATCCTTTCCTAGACCATTCAAGGTCACAGAAACTAAATCATCATCTTCCACTGGCGACCCAATGGAAGCAAGTGCATCTGCAATCTTCTTCACCTTCATGTGGTAGTCATTGATGCTCATACTTTCTCTTTGCACATTGTGCAACTCTTGCTTGAGCTGCATTTTCCTGGCTTGCGTATTTGTGCTATACATTTTTGACAAAGTATCCCATGCCTCCTTTGGCGTACTTGCATCCTGAATATGCACAATCGTAGAGTCTGAAATACTGATAGACAGCCAGTACATAACTTTTCTGGCTCTCTCATGCCATCCTTTAAATGCCTGCATTTGCTGTTGATTGGGAACATCAGGAAGAACTGGTTCTTCTTCATTTCCTGCAACAAATTCCCAATATCCTTTTCCCATAAGGAAATTCGTCATTCTAAACTTCCATGCTTGGAAGTTGTTCTTGTCAAGCTTTTCAGTGACAATCTGTGAAAGAGAATCAGACGCCATTATAGAACACTGCAAAAAATTCTATCACTGTAAAAAACACAGCTTCAGTCTCACAAGGGCAAATCTGCAAAACTGACGAAAGTGATAAGTGACCACACAGTCCACCAGTCACTTCCTAGTGACGATTTTGCATCAACAGGCAACAAGGATGATTCTGTAACTCCCAATGTCTCTATGCACATGCATACGATTCAATTTCTAGAGTAACTTTTCACTGACCTGTAGAACAGTGGTTGCACAACATAGAACAAGGCCTTTTCCTGAGTGCATGCAGAAAACTTCCGCCTTCAAAACAGGCCCCGAAATGGCCTCAAATCAAAAAAACAGAGCAACCAAGGGCTAAATCCCTTACCCGCAGCATATACTGCCCTCTTGCTACACCACGAAGGGCGTCTCAATCTGAGACAATGCACTCTTGCACTTTCCGACTGTACTACCTGCAGAGACTTGCTTCCAAAATAGAAAAATGAAAGCAACACTGGTCCTCTTACCAGAACACCGCGAACTTGGTTTGCTTTCTTGAGCTCCTTACCACGAACAAGGCTCTGATACCATGTCAAGATTGTGGGAGAGAAGGAATGAGTCTCACTTGTAGCTTTCTTGCTTGCACAATGGGGGAATACACACATAGGTGGAGGCTGAAAATAGTTTTCCTCTTCTTAGTTGTGTAAGCCAAAAAGAACTCTCATACAAAGAAATAGAAGAACCCTATACATGGGTCTCAAACCAAACTCAACTAACTAAGGTGGCATACTAATTGAACCACGAACTAGAGTAGATAAGGATAGCTGTCATCTAGCTATTATTCATGGGTGGTGTACCAACCGCATCTGCAACTAACAAGTCCGTGACATAAATGCACAATGGTCACCCTGGCATATCACAAGTGGAGCTCGATATCTCAACATCAGTCTCATATCAAAGTCTGGTATTATGGTTATTGACTTTGAACCACTTTAGTTTGAATCCTAGCCATTTTGACGTTGGCTAGCATCACTTCATGGGACTGTTCTTGGGAGGGAAATTTTATCTCTAAAGAATTGTCTTGCCATTTCTAAATTCTCTTCCTTACTAATGGCTATGTTACCATCCTATTTAACAAGCATGGACACCATATCCTTTTTCTTCTTCTTTTTGATTGTATTGAACATCTCTTTTGTAGGTCTGTCTATCTTGCTAGCTCAATAGTCCTAGTATATAGCCTAATAACTCCATATTAGCAATTTTAGGAATTTTCAATGAATTTGGGAATCTTAAATCAAAATAGATTTCATGATTTTGGGAATTTCATTAATTTGAAACTTGATTTAGCAAAAAAAAATCTTATTTGTTATGTGCTCATTGGCTAGAGATTGAAAGCTCTCCTAGAGATAGTGTTAATAAACACCTTAGTTTTAGTATCCTTGGTCCTCTAATGGAAGTCTTCAATCAAACTCTTATTGCAAACCTTGCTTGGCATTTTACAAAATATTTGGAGGAATATTTAATTTATTTGTGTGTTTTGGTATCTTTACACATCCAATACTTATCCCAACAAATAAGATCCACCTCTCTCTTTGTAGGATTTTAACAACTACATAATAATGCTCAGTATTGTATAGATACTATATTGAATTTGTTGATTTTTGTGTTTGTATCTATATCACTTTGTGCAACACCAAGCCATGTTGGATATATTGGATTGAAGGCTAAACAAGCATAAGCTCTTTGGTTGAAATATGTACATTTCAGCCATATGGTAAGAGAACCAAATAATGCTCATTTAACTCTTCCAATCCAAGAAACTCATCTATATCATCTATCTTTATACATGTTCTCGAGGAATTCACTATATGTATACCCTCTATATCACGTGCATTCAAAGCTTATTTATAAATACCCTTATTTATGAATTTTCCCTTAATGAAAGATAACCCTTTTCTATTCAATCTATAAGTAAACAATGTGTAAAAATAGTATTTTAAAAATCCCTTTTGTATGTAAACAATGTGTAAAAATAGTATTTTAAAAATCCCTTAATATATTGAATCCATGTGATATATACATATATTTATGACTGACCTTTCCAAGTACATGTTATATCACCTTGTGTTTTTGGCTAAAAGTCAAAGAAAAATGTATCTTCTTGGCATTTAGAGTTTGCATTGCATAGATTATTTGTTTCCAATAATCAATTTTTGCCTCACATTATAAGTGTTGTAAATACAATCTTCGACACTTATCATATTAGCATCCCCAAAAGGTGACATATTGTTTATTGTTAGTCATTGACCATTTTCTTTGTATACAACCATCAAAGCATCTACCACAACCACTACATTTTTCTTGGCCCATTTTGCCAAACCGCATATAGTGTTAGTAAACCACCATTGCATCAATCAGGGGAAATCACAAACATATAGCTATATTGAGGCATTTATCAATATAAACTGAGATACAATCCTTTTGAAATTGATACATGCAAAATAAAACTTTTGACTATAATCTCAATACTTCATGCACAAGATGTGTAACCATGATTTTTTTTGTATGTTGCTTGTACCACATATTTGATCAAAAGAGTTATATCGTTAATTAAAAGAGTTATGGCTGGCAAAGTAATTTATCAATCTTATATCTTTTGTTTTCTACTCATGTCTATCGAGAAAATTTATTTAGCCTGTAGGGTCAAATCAATTCTTTGCTTCTAAATGTAATTATGAGCATATGACATTATGAATACAATAGCATTCCCACCCAAATTTCTAACTTTAGAGACATGGTATCCAATTAGTAAATGGTTAAATCTCTTTTTCTTTTCACTTTCAGAGGCATCATGGTTTAACAATTTCATTTTGTTGATACTATGCACTCGTGAATCAAGAGGTTGTTGCACTTGGAAGAATGTGTGTAATAAATCCATGTGACACATACCAATATGGAAAAAGCATGACTATAGATTTTAGCATCTAACAAAGACTCCGAATTATGAAAGCATAAATGTTATTTTAGTTATGTATTTCATACAGAGAACTTCCCTTTTCGTGATGTTTTACTAAACAAATATTTGTCATGTAGTTGGCCAAATCTCAAATTGATAGATTTGTCTTTTAACAAGAATGGATTTAGGGTTGTTTCATCATACATTTTGAGAAAACATTGATATAATACCAAATTTGCAACTATAGAGTAAGATTTCATGAGGCTAAACTTCATTGAATCATATCTCTGATTTGATGAAAGGCCTTTCTTACAAGAGGTCATAAGAAAAGTTATGTGACTACAAAGTAAGACTTGGCCATGTGGGCAATATTCATTGCATATTTCTTTAATTTGAGAATGAAGCTTGTTGTGGGACAAGTTTTGTGACAATAGAGTAAGATTTGACCACATAGCCAATCTTCATTTCATTATGTCCATAATTTCGAATGAGACATTTTGTAGGAGAGATGAAAGATGAATTTTGTGATAATAAACTAAGCTTTGACAATGTGGATAATATTCATATTCCAAACATAATGTAATATAAGTATTGAGATACTATAGTAAGATTTAGCTATGTGTCTAGATTTCATTGCAAAGATAATGCAATTAAAGTATTGAGACAAAGAGAAAATGATTTGGCCATGTGCCCAACATTAAGAGAGATTTGGACTCAAGTTTGGGCCTCGTAAGAAATTTCACCTTAGCATAGAGAGAGGTAATTCAAAAAGCAATAAAAATGGTTGAATTTTCCTCTTTTTTTTCTTTTTTCTAAAAATACACAAATTAGCCCATAGCCTTTAAGTTGTCAATTAGCCTTAATTAAGAGTTTAGATATTAGCTCTTGGAATTAAGTGCCCAGTGCTCAAAACTTGATAGCTCCTATTCTGAATCGATTAGAATTAGTCTCTTTTTATCAAAAGATGAGCCAAAAGACTACGTGAAGCCTTGAGTTGTGTTTACCATATTATGTTTGGAAGATTTCCATGTATTCTCCCTCATTTTTTTTAAAGCAACTTTACAAAGATCTCAAACAAGGATGGATGAAGATGAATCAACATCACTAATAATGGAGATGGCTAGGGTGGAATCAATAGGGATAGCTAGGGCAGAATCAACACCATGGAGATGGCTAGGGTGGAATCAACATTACAAAGGGAGACATCGATGTCTAAATCATTCATCAAGGAGATACAGGAGAGAGACATATCACCTCCATGTCGAGCTTGATCATGAGTATGAGCCATTAAGTAAGAAAAATAAACCTTGTCTCATGTCTTCTACATCCAAATAACATTCTAGGTTGCAAGGAAAAAGGAATTTAGATCTATGGATTGATGGGAAAATGTATCCAAAATATCCTTTGCATAACTTCATGCCTCCATTCAGGGATATTACATCCTTAGTAAGCTTAACTGAAAATGGTTATAATTGCATCTTAGGATTCACTCAACATTTGGATAAGAAACAATATTAGGGGTTCAAAAATGATGCATGAAACTTCGAAATAGACATGAAGCTACAAAGCAATGGTATTAAGAAAATAATACATGGAGTGAAGTAAGTAAGCTCTTTGTTACTTTTTTCTCTATCTCATAAAGTATTTGTAAAATAATTTATGATAACTGAACTTTTTTTATTGTGAACATAGGGATATCCTACAACCCAATCAAGAAATGACCTTAAGCATGGAGGCATCAATTGAACACTTTAAAATGCTTCTAAATAAGGAAACTATCAAAGCAATCTTGAAGGATTTAAAGTATCGAAATCTTGCAAAATAGGAGATTGAGATTCTCCTAAGAGGGAGTTAGCTTACCTCAAGTGTTATGCAAGCTTTCTTGGATGAGATAGGTATATCTAGCAAGGGATACATAGCTATTTACAAATCTCTTTACAAGAAGATGAAGGAATCTAAGCTGCAAGGATCGATATTGCCAAACCCATCACTCAAAAGAATGCGAAAAAAAGTGAATGATCAAGTTCTACAACACTTGGGAGCTCCATTTCATATAAAGATACGCATCATTTGGCACAAAGGGAGGTGATGGTTTACAATAAATACAACAATATATTTTACAACTTGGAGGCTCGACAAACATACTCAGTTCAATTATTTGAGGTGACTCTAGATGAATGTAATGGTCTCTTGAAATTTGTAAGCACAATCCAAAGTGGTTTAGTATCAGTCTCAGAACAATATGTTCTCTCTCAGATCCTTTGAGGTGAGCAATATATATTAAATTGGAAGTTTACTTATGGTAATATTGTTGTTGTGTCACATGCTTGTAAAATGTGTGTATTCCAAGTTATGTCTGAGAATGCGAAACCTTGCATTGGATTTTCCACAAGACAAATATACCCCAAATCATTAGTGAGCAAAGGAATGGCAGAATCTTGGACGTGGAAGGATTTGGAATATTCAAAGTAGAGTGCATCTAGTAGGTGATTTGAAAACCCTAAAGTGCATGCACAATGTATCAAAAGGAACCAATTCGAAGAGCCCATGCATATATTGCATGCATGCTACAAAAGGAACTTGACAAAAGGAATTGGAAAAAGGCACCCAATAGGCATCTCAAAGATCCAAGTTTGAGAGCATTTTTAGGTATTCCCTTGTCTCAAGTCCATATTTGTACAATGCATGGTCTGTGTAGGATCATTGAAAGATTACTTTTCTTGTATATATGTTTTGCTTGGACAATGCAACCTAGGTCTATGCAAGTCAAGGCAATTGTAGCACTTGAGAAAGCATTATCAGACATTGATTTGCATGGTGAAAATGTGAAGATTAAAAGGGACAAGAAAAGGTCGAAGGATGGTCTAGACATGCCAAAGAAACTCTCTGTTGGGGATGTGAAAGCATGGAGATTATTATGTCCACCACCCTTAGATAGGCATAGTCAAGTAAAAATTTCCACTCAAAGAATTCAATTCAATAGGTGGAAGTGCATCCACAATGCAATTGTGGACCATGCTAACGGTGTGAAGCATGATCTTGCAAGGCCAACTTTTGGAAGTATTTAGATACAATTTTTAAGTTTTGTGATATGCAAGCATGGAACTCAAATGACTACTAGGCCTTTGAAACAACACTGGGGATGAATTTAAAAATTCAATGGTTAGTGCATGGAAAGATCAACATATTATCCACTACATGGTACATTATCTTCATAATATCTAATAAAGTATAATTACTTAATCACAGGTGCATGATGCACTAATTTCGCACGTAGTTTTTGGAAACTAGAGCCTTGAAAAGCAATTCTCATAGCTTCATGTTTCTCCAAAAACATTATCTTGTTTGTGTTTCACTTAATAGGATACCCTCCAAGATATCTTGATAAGGTCTTCAATGCAAAATGCATTGTCCCTTGAGAACTTGTGGTGGAACGCAACGAACTTTGGAAAGGTGAGGTATTTGATATAATGGCCCAAGGTAGAGTCCTTGCCTAAACCTCCCTTCTGTTTGCCACATGCATGGCCAATAAAACCATCTCCATACACGACAAGCTGAAAAATAAAAAGCATACCTAATGAGTCTTAGGAATGGAAATCAATATGGTATCCAAATGAACATAGTTTGTGAAACAAACCTTTTGGTTTTTTCATCTGAAACAAGCAACTCCTCGCTCCATATTAGAATGGATGATTGGCCAATTTCCAAGGACTTAGGAGTCAGTTTGATATGCCCTAGTGAGAAACATTCAATTTTTTTTGTGTTGCTTCAAACTCTTTCTCTGAAGGAATGGATGACTCATATCGGAGTGCATCCTTGTATATCATAGTCAAAGTCTCTACTACTGCGTGGAGAGGTGAGTCCATTTCCTTGACATTTGAATCCAAAAGCATATGCTTATCCCAATCCGATATAATAAGATTAGAATATGTTCCTAGATTTTGTGCAACAATGGCTAGAGGGCAGTAGTCCTCCTTGATGTTAAAAAGGGCATGGATATCAGACATGAGAATATACTGCCTTTTGCCAATAAGGAAAGAGAGGAGCAGAGCTGTGGAAACTTCACCAACATCCTCCTTAACCTCTCATTCAATAATAGAACCCACCACCTCTATGTTCTCCCTTCTCAAAGATTGAGTTGAGCACATTTCTCCCTCTCATTGGGCACATCTACTGACTGTGAAACCTCTTGCACTCTATTTATCTCCAGTTCACACGGTGGTTGTGTATTTTCTAGGTTCTCAACATGCTATTTTCCTTCATATTCTAGCAACACATGTAGAAAGCATAAAAATCCGTGAAAGTACTCAACGAGATGGCACTTTGATTGTGTGCAAGGCACTATAGATCTACCTTCTTCATGCCCTCATCAAGAACCCTTAGCACTACCCTATAGAACCTTTTTCTTTGGGGCTTATCATCAGCAAAGGCATCATTCCTATGAACATACTGTAGGCCCTCGATAAGAACCGCTCTAGTAAATGTCCACTAAAAAAAGTGGTCTCATATTTCTTGAGGTAGACTCACACGGCCTTGATTCGCTCCTCTGCTGAGGAAGCAATATAAAATGCCTAGGATAATTATGGTAGCATATGCTCTTGTCCCACTCGATTAAGAAAATCTACAAGCATCTCCTCAAGACTGTGTCCACCCCTCTTAGGCTCTTTTGCTAGAGCACTAAGAGTACCTTCAATACTAGCAAGTTCTTATGCCAGAGCATTAAGACTAGCTTCACTCCTCATAGGCTCATGACTCCCCTCCATATGCTATACGTGTAGCATCCATATCTATAAACCAATCGGTAATGGGAAACCCAGACAACATGAGGTGGATTTTCAAAATCTCGAGGCCTCCCCTTGCGTTGTGGGGGTCCTTAGCGATTTGGGGCAGGGTGGACCTGCATAATACGAGGGGATGGGTTTCAAAATCTCGAGGTCCCCCCCTTGCGTTGTGTGGATCCTTAACAGTTTGGGGTGGGACAAATCAACACAATGCAAGGGGAGGGGTTTCCAAATCTCGAGGCCCCCCCTCGCATTGTGTGGGTCCTTGGTGGTTTGGGGCGGGGATGGGGAAAAATACTACAATATAAGGGGGAGATTCAAAATCTCGAGGCCCTCCCCTCACATTGTGTTGGTCCTTGGTGGTTGTTTTGGAATGTGGGGATCGCACAATGTGAGGGGGTATTCAAAATCTCAAGGCCCTCCCCTCGTGTTGTGTTGGTCCTTGGTGGTTGTTTTGGGAGGGGGGACCGCACAACGTGAGGCAAGGAGACCCTCGAGATTTTGAAACCCCCCTCCTCACGTTGTGCGGTTCCAACACCTCGGGGAGGGGTTGTGTAAGCTACTATACCAAAGAAATAGAAGTAAAAAAGAGAGTGCAATGAGGGCCATGCTTAGGATGACAAAGAGCAAGAACAGACATTCGATCAAGCAACACGAGCCTTGAGGTGAGGATGTGTGTGTGTGTGTGTGTGTGTGTGTGTGTGTGTGTGTGTGTGTGTGTGTGTGTGTGTGTGTGTGTGTGTGTGTGTGTGTGTGTGTGTGTGTGTGTGTGTGTGTGTGTGTGTGTGTGTGTGTGTGTGTGTGTGTGTGTGTGTGTGTGTGTGTGTGTGTGTGTGTGTGTGTGTGTGTGAGAGAGAGAGAGAGAGAGAGTAGAGTGACAGAGGGGCAAATCTGCTCCTAGCTCGGCTCTTTATAGTCTTGGGTATTGCACATGTGGTGACTACATGCACATTCACTATAGCACATGCAAGGAGCCTCAATGGTGGACACATGGCACCTTACTCATTTCTTCGCATGCAAAGGGACCATGGTGGCGGACATGTGGCATGCGCCTTTAATTATCACATGTATAGGTGTGTGTTCTTGTTGACATGACATCAAGTAATATTAGCATATATAAGTGTCATATACAACACAAAATTTGATAGTTGATTGATTTTTCACTTTGCACATTGAAAGCCTCTCAAATCTCCATAGCTCTTGGTGCTCATCTACAATGGTCTGAGACCCCCTCCCCCCCCTCCTTGCATTCTATGGTTTGAGACCCCCCGCCCCCCCCTTTTCACATTTTGTGATTCCCCTCGCTTTACACAATGCAAGGGGGGGCTCCTGAATTTGGGGCCCAACCTTGCACATTATGTGGGTTTGATCTCTTTTATCCCATTTCTTTAGTTTTTTGCCTTTTCCTCATTGGAAGTTCTAATACTATGTTTGTACTCTTTCATAGACTTGGCTAGAACAAAGCAGACCATGAGGGTAGTATTATCTAGAGACCCACACATTTCACAACAGAGAGCATCTTTCGAAAAGAATGTGGAGGATGATATGACTCGCAAAGCTCGCAGTAGGGATGCTGTTGGAAGAGAGGGAGAGAGACAGAGTGGAGTGGAAGATGAGCCTCAGCTCATTTTTATTCTTCTTCCATTATTCTTCCATCATACAAACTGAAAGAGACTTACACACATAGGCATGACTAACCAAGACTAATTATGGTTAAGTCACTAACTACACTACCTTATTGAATGTCACACACATGTACAGTTGTATCCAACTAATGTTAGTCACACACATAAAGATAGACCGACTGAAGAGTAACGAGAGCTTGATATTCTAACACTCCCCCTCAAGCTCAAACCATATGATATTCTCCAAGTAGCTGTCTAAAATATATGAAATTTTTTTTACCAAGAGACTTGGTAAATATATATGCTACCTGGTCTTCAGTCTTCACATGAATCAAGTCAATTTGCCTTGTAAGAACCATTTCTCTAATGAGTGTAGTGAACCTCAATAAGTTTGGACCTAGCATGGTAGACAAGATTGCTAACCAACATAACACTTCTGAGGTTATCACAATGCAATCTCACTCTACTTTCCAGTTGTATTTCCAAGTCTTTTAGCAGTTTCATAAACCAAATTGCTTTGCAAGCCGCTAAGGCAGCCCCTCTATCCCCAGCTTCTATACTAGACAATGCAATAATAGGCTGTTTCTTACTCTGCCAACTGATCGTACTGTTGCCCAATCCAAATGCATAACCACTGGTTGACCTCCTATCATAGGCACAACCAGCCCAATCAGCATTAGTAAACCCTGTCAAGTCAAGAGATTTTCCATATGCATAAAACATCCCATAATCTGTAGTACCCTTTACATATCTCATGATCCTCATGACTACATCTAAATGTGGTTTGCGAGGCTTCTGCATGAACTGACTAATCATCCCCACTGCATAACATAAGTTAGGACCAGTAATAGTCAAGTATATCAAGTTGCCCACCATCTGTCAATACATGGTCACATTCTCTATGTCATTCCCAACATCAATCTACAGCTTGACATTCTGATCAAGAGGTGTCTCCATAGGCTTGCATTCAGCCATACGATACTTGTGTAACATGTCATGAACATATTGCTTCTGTAGTAGCCATATACATTGAGGCATAGAGACTACCTCAATCCCAAGAAAATACTTTAGTTCACCAAGGTCTTTGACTCTGAATTAAGCCTGTAAACATGATTTAATTTTATCAATGCCCTCTTCATCATCTCCAGTGATGATAAGATCATCTATATAAACCACTAGAAACACATATCCATGATCTGTCTTCTTCGTGAACTGACTGTGATCTGCATCACCCAATCTAAATCCGTGTTGCTGTAAATAACTGTTGATCCAAGCATTCCATGATCTAGGTACATGTTTCAGTCCATATAAAGCCTTTTTCAGCTTACATACATGTGTTGGAAAGTGCGAGTGAACATAGCCTTCAAGCTGCTCCATATATACTTCCTCAACCAAATCACTATTCAATAAAGAATTCTTGATGTCCATTTGCTATAATTTCCAGTCTTTGGATGCTAACAAAGCAATGACAGTTTTGATTGTTGCCATTTTAGCCACCGGACTAAAAGTCTCCTCATAGTCAATGCCATATTGATATGCATACCATTTTGCAACCAGCCTGGCCTTATAGCGTTCTAATGAACCATCTGACTTGCACTTAACCTTGTACACCCATTTGCAATCAATGGGGAGTGATGGGACCTAAAATGGGCCGGCACTGGCTATAGCACTAGCCAGACCTTTGACATGCACAAGGTAACCCCACGGCCTCGGCGTTAGGAGTGTCTACAGGACACATTGCCCTACCATCGTATGTACATTTTGCATTTGTATCGTGTTTATATTCCAACCCTTAACCTTCTCAAACTCCTCATAGGGAAACCCTACACATTTTGGTGTAATTCACCACGTAGAACAACATAGGAGGTACTCCTCGGCTGATTGTTGTGGCCCCACTCGACCCTCCTACACCTTGGGGATTGGCCCCTCGATGCATCGCTAACACATATAACACATACGAAATAAACTCCACTCTTGGTACCAATATTATATCGTTCCAGGAATGTACCAGTCCTCACTTACTTGTTCCCTTGGACCCATCGTCTAGACCTACAGCTTGGGTGCTTTACTCTCTCCAGCGTCGTGGGTCATTTATACTTTAACCAATTGCTAAGCATACCAGGAATAGATACCGTGTGTATATGATTCATGCAATGGTGTATGCTTTATTGTGCACAAACAATTATGGTTTAAAATCAGCCTATCTGTCGTGCAAAAACAGCCCTTTTAATGAATTTCCGCTATCACACAATGCTTCATTGTAGGAACCTAGCACCAAGGCTAACCTCGTGTTGCTAGATCCATTATTTCAAAATAAACCGCATCCTAAATTTTATGCATAAAGAGAATGATCAGACTTTGTATTATTTCAGTGTTTAAACAATTATATTAACATCATCCTCCCCCTCACCGTTTAAATTTTGCTGCAGTGCATAAGTGTAGAGGTTTTTTAATGTCATTTTTTGTATGAAAAAACAATAAATACACACTTTAACACAAAGGACAAGGGCCAAACTAAGGCTTAACCTCGTGCTTCAGCCCCGTCAGACATTCACATACATAGATCTTATTTTTTCATTTTTCGAACACAAGAAACCCATTTTTTCCTATTTATTTTTAATGAAAAATAAGTATTTTTTGGTTTTTTTCTGATGATTGATCATTGAAACTGAAACTCAGTATTTTTCCTTATTTTATCCCATGTCCACTCATTTTTTTCCACTCCAAATCAAAGAAACTATCAATTTCCATCAAAATTAGTATTTTCTCGGGTTTTGAAAATTATAGTTGCTGTAAATCGATATGGGTTCTACATAACAGTGATTACAGCCCTCAAACATAATGCAAGGAACATTCAAATAAAATTTCAGCCCATATGCACACCATTTAGACTATGAACGATAAAAAACAAGCAAAATTCTTTCATAAAATAGAGCATACCGCCTTTTTGCGTGTTTCGAGTTTTTTGAATATTTAATTGGGACTATGTATCGACCAACCAATCATGGATTTCAGCATAGATCTTCAGCCTTCAACTTCCTCAGCTTCTTGGAGCAATCCTGTGCCTCCCGGACAAGCATCCATCTCCCGATTCTCTTCTTGATTCTTGCCACATGTGAAGTGCCTCTATGCAGGAGAGAGAAAGAGGAGGGAAAAACACCTCATCAGGCTTACATTGGTAAGAAACCATCTGTCTCACATTTCAGAATTTTTGGATGTGAATGTTATGCACATGTTCCAAATGAGAAGAGAAACAAGTTAAAAACAAAAAGTAGAAAATGTATCTTCTTGGGTTATAGTGATGAGCAGAAGGCTTACAAATTATATGACCAAGAGGCAAAGAAGATCTTCGCGAGCCATGATGTGGTGTTCAAGGAGGAGCCACACATAGTGGAGGAGGAGAAGGCAAGTTCTTCCACTTTATCATCAAGCGAAGAAGTAGTCCACTATGAACCTGTCCCGAGAGTTGTCCTTATCCTTAAGGAGGAGGAAGCATCATCTTCAGATGATGAGAAAGAAGTTCACCAACCTGACATCACCCCACCGAAAAATCCATTGCCGCGTTGGGTGAAGCAGCTCTATGATCGCAATAATCCTATGCCTGCATCTATTGAGGAGAAGGTAGACTGACCAAGGAGGTCTCAGAGAATAGAGGAGCAAAGGAGGGCTTCTGCTCACATAGTCAATATGGCCTTGATGGGGCTGAGATTATAAGAGAAGTAAAGGAGCCAATTAACTTGAAAGAAGCACTTGTAGATCCAGCATGGAAGGCAGTTATGCAAGCTGAGTATGATAGCATAATGAAGAATGATACTTGGGAGCTAATGAATCAGCACAGCAAAGCGGAAGGTTATTGGCACCAAGTGGATCTGGAAGGTAAAGTACAAGGCTGATGGTACCTTAGGAAACTACAAAGCTAGACTAGTTGCCCAGGGATTTTCACAGGTTGAAGGGTTTGATTTTTAAGAGTCATTTTTCCCAATTGCCAGAATGACCACTATTTCCACAATACTTGCAATGGCTGCCCACAAGCAGTGACTAGTTTACAGAATGGATGTTGAATCAACGTTCTTAAATGGTGACCTCAAGGAGGAGGTGTACGTGGCTCAGCCACTAGGGTTTGAGGTCCCCCATTCTGAGAAAAAAGTGTGTAAGCTGAAGAAGGCATTGTATGGGCTAAAACAAGCCCCCAGAGCATGGTACCAGCGGATAGATAAGTTCTTTTTAAGCTTAAACTTCAAAAGATGCGTCTCAAATGCTAACTTGTATATTTACAGGGATGGTAAAAAGTCTTTAGTGATTGTCCTATATGTGGACGACCTTCTTATTACATGTGACTATGAAGATATGATCAACCGAACTCGAAAGGCTTTGAGTTCTAAGTTTGAAATGATAGACTTAGGCTTGCTGCACTATTGTTTGGGGATTGAAGTCCGACAAGAGCCAGGAAGTATCGTCATCTCTCAGAAGAAGTATGCATGGGAGATTTTGAAGGCATTTGGCATGACCAAGTGCAAGGAGATAGCTACACCTATGGAGGTGAATGCAAAGTTATCCATTGAGGATACATCAGCACTAGTAGACATTGGGAGGTACAAGAGGTTGGTCGGCAGTCTGATCTACTTGTGTAACACCAGACCAGATATCAGTTTTGTTGTTGGTGTTTTGACCAAGTTCTCAAACAAACCTCATGAGAGTCATTGGAAAGCTGGGATGCGGGTGCTCAAATACTTGAAGGAAACTCTTGACTATGGTATCACATATAGTTTCGAAACTTCTCTTGTGGGGAATTGTGACTCAAATTGGGCAAGACACAATGATTCCAAGAAGTTTGTTTTTGGTTATTGTTTCTCTTTAGGTTCAGGAATTCTCTCTTGGATTAGTAAGAAGCAGCCAACAGTGGCATTGTCTTCTACCGAAGCAGAGTACAAGGCAGCTTGTTTTGCTGCATGTGAAGCAGTGTGGTTGAGAAGGATCCTATAGCATATGGTAGTGCAGGATGAAGAACCAACTGTGCTGAGATGTGACAATCAGAGTTGCATCGCCATTGCCAAAAATCCAGTGTTTCATACGCGCAACAAACATATAGAGATCCAGTATCACTATGTGCATGATTTGATTGAGGATGAGATAGTGGAACTGGTCTACTCTCCAACAGAGGAGAATGGAGCGGATATCTTCACCAAAGCACTTACGAAGGATCTGATTCAAGTTCATCTTTAGATACTTGGCATTGGGCCAAGGATATAGTTCACTTGTGGGTGGACATTGAGGAGGGTGGTTAGATATGCTCAATGCCCCACCCTCATAAGGTGCCACCAATGATCCATGGTGCTCAAAGTTGTAAGGCCCCCATTATGAGGAGAAGCCATATGTGAGCCCGGACATTGATTGAGTCGTGACTTGTATGTCAGATGAGGTCTATGTGACTGGATGGGAAAAAGGTGACCATTGTGGGTCTAATCTTTGGGTTAGACAGAGTAGTTAAGCTGGTAGCAACTCGAGGCACATTACATTGAGTTGCGGGGTAAGAGAGTTATCAGGGGCCCTAGCCAATGGTAAAGGGAATATTTCCTATAATATTCTGTGGACAACTAGTGGAGGTGCATATGAAAGGTCAACAGACACATGGGCATATGGAGGTCAATAGACACATGGGCACATGGAAGGTCAACAGATACATGTGCATATGGAAGGTTAACAGACATATGTGCACATGGAAGGTCAACAGACATAGGTGCATATGGAAGGTCATCCATCATGACACCCTTCACAAGCTATAAAAGCTAAACCCCTTCACAGCCATCTATTATCTATCTTTCATCCAGTCCGAGTTGTTCCAGCTAGCCTTAAGCTCTTCACCTATCTTCTCTCTAGATCACCATCTAAGCTTCATAGTGGAAGCGCACGGGTGGACAGAGCCATCTTTGTATCAGTTGTTTGGAGATAAAGAAATTTTGTTATTCTCCTCTTATCTATTGTGTACTCTCTATCTCTTTCTCAGATTTCTCTTTCTCAGATTCTGTTCGCTGTGCTGTGTAATTTTTTACATTTTGGCCTCTCTTAAGTCCTTTCCCACTTGGCCTTTGGCCTTGGCCTCCCAGGCACTCCCTCTTCCACGTCCAGTACCTGAATTGAAGTCTGAAAAATCCTAGGCGTCCGTCTTGAAGTCCTCCACTATTGGGAATCTCCCAAGGTCTCATCTGACATACCAAAAAATTATGAAAATTCACCAACTGCCGTTTGGTGGGTATTTTAAGCATTTTTTGTCATTGTCGCTTAAAATCGTACTGATTGCAACCACCACCTTCGACGAAGTCTATTTTTTTCCTAAAATTCAGAATTCTTGGCTATTATTAAGCACTTCTTGGCATCAAAAATCATCTATCATTGGCAACCACGGGATAGGGCAACTCAGCCCGTTGAATCCCACGAACAAATCTGCACATAAACACAACCACAAAGAGCATCAAGCTGATACAAAATAGATACACAACAAAACACATCAAAGCTCTCACCCTATCCCCCGTCAAAACCAAGGCATGAAATCCACGAGGAGTAGGCCATGCATAATCTGGCAGAAAATCCAAGCTAGTCACTAACCAACTGCTCCAACATAGCCGACCTAAAAAGAACAAGCAAAGAGGTCATCCTAAGTGGTTGTCTGAACTACCTACACCTAACTATAAGGACAACTCAACTAGGAGCTTCTACTAGGTGAGAACTCCTATAGCCTGATCAAAAAATAGTTTCTTTTAGCACATTGCTCATTTAGCCTCTCATTTTTCATACTCGAGCGTATAAAAAGGAGGGAACTGAGCGTAATGACCCAAGGAGAACAGGGCATCAGTCTCAGGTCGTGTCTAAGTATCCAAGAACCTACCAAGCCCTTACAAGGTGACACTGAATCCTTTTCTAATGCTCACTTTTATTTTCGCTCCAACCTCCTTGTATTCTTTGTTTTCCAGCTAGATGTCACCCCTAGAAAGACAAGGCATCGGCCCCGGGTCTTGTCTCGTCCCCAGGAACCTAGCAAGCCTTCGCAAGGCGACACTGAATCCTTTTCTAACGCTCACTTTTATTTTCACTTCAACCTTCTTGTATTCTTTGTTTTTCAACTAGATGCCACCCCTCGGAAGATAAGGCATCGGCCCCGGGTCTTGTCTCATCCCCAGGAACCTACCAGGCCTTCGCAAGGCGATAAACAATAGCTCAAGGATTTTTCTTTCTTTCCTTTTCTATTTTTATAGGGCTTAGAACCCTTTTTTACACACCTCTGTATATTTATATATTATCTTTCAGATATTTACGATTTTGTCTATTTCCATCATTATTTTAGTAGGCTTCTCTAACTGCCTCACAACTAACAGGAACTCCTAGAACGGCCGCCTATCAGGTCAGCAGAACACAGCAGAACAGGGTCACTAGAAGTGCCTTCTAAAACAGGTCTTTCAATGCATGACAATGCCTTTGCAGGACGCAATGACTACTCAGACCTCCCCCAGACATACAAAGCCTAAACCTCGGACTTCATGCCTCGAGTACCAGTCCCCAACAAACAAAAGAAAGTAACCCTTACATGCACATATATCATTAATTGCTTACGGGAAAAGACTCGAAAAGGGGACAAAACCACCTGGAATGGCCACAAGAAGCTCTTTCACATCAAAGGCTCCCTCCAGTGACTTTGTCAACCTATATGATGCAATCACTACAACAAAAAACCCATTAACTGTACCTACACCAAACAGACATGAGGCCCTCTTGGCCTAAAGAAATGGCACATTTCACTGCAAACTAGCTGGCTCTCGTGGCCTAAAGAAATCAAACATGACACGACAAAACTAACTGGCCCTCCTTGCCTAAGGAAATAGATCATTAAAACCTTAAAACAACTAGCCCTCTTGTCCTAAAGAAATCAAGCAAACCACCTCATATAGATCCCTCCTTGGAAGAACACAAATATACGAAAATACGCTCCATTCCAAGGGGAAAAATAGGGCTCTTAGCCCTAAACTAAATGCATCAAGTTGTGACCCATACCTCCTGCATATATAGCAAGAGGCATACGCATAACATGTCGTCTAATCAACCTATGGATCCAAGATAATAGTGGTAGATGGGTCTCGGCCACTCTACGCATTACCCATATCAACCATCGTCTGCCATATAGTGCATGGTTTGATAACATTCCCCACAAGTGACTAGGTCCTGTCTCGTTATCAAGAGCGACATTCGAACTAGGACCACAATTGAAGAAAAGGTCCTCTTTATAAGAAAAATTAGCTAAGGAATCTGCAATTTGATTCCAATAACGTGGAATCAGTTGAAGAGACACGCTCTCAAATTCATCAAGCAGGGTTATAGCAATGCGATGATACATAAGAAGGATGGAATTTCGGACTGTATATGTCCCATTAAGTTGATTTAAGATCAACTGGGAATCCCCCTTTATCAACAACCACTGAATACTACTTGTCTTGGCAATATTCAGTCCCATAATCAAGGCTTTATACTCTGCCATGTTGTTAATGAATCCTACCCCGAGATAAACAACTAATTTCATTGCAACCCTACATCAGGGATCTCGAATAACTACTCCTACACTCCCTTTTTTGTTAGGCCCCGGGGACGCTCCATCAAAGTATAACGTGTACGTTCATAATGGGTTTACACAGCCAGCCATCAAAAACTCCCCTACTCGTAATTATGACAGTCAAAATTCAACATATTGAGAGGATGAACTGACGGTTCCATCCCACATTCTTCATTAAACTCAATAGGGATGCTTGTCAAAATCTGCAAACACTGATGGTAGAAAACTTTGATCTCCCACACAAAGGCACCATCTTCTTGCTCAATCACATTGTATCCTTTGCTCCACCAGATAAGCTTTCCCCAGTGATATCTTTGCTCGAGATATGGGTGCTCCAAATAAGGGATTAATTGCCCCATCAACTAGTTTAAGCTCTCCTGCAGGTCTCAAATCAACCCCAGCATAGACTTGCAATGCATTTAGCGCGTTAGCATATTCAAAAATAATAAGGTTTAATCTTATTAAGATTAACCTTATTCTTAAATTCCACTCCCTGTAGATCAGCTAATAAAGTCGTGGCCTTTTTTAACCTAACTGAACTATCTTGTAAGGGTCATCCCATCTAGGTTCCAGCTTTCCTAGAAATAGCTCCCTACTACGTGCATCATAGTATAGAACTAACTACCCTTTCTTAAAGGTATATTTATTTGCTTTTGGATCATGCAACCACTTCATCCAATATTTAGCCACCTCTTGGTGCAATAGACTATGCAATTTAAGTTCATCCAAGTGGGCTATAGTCATAAAATGTTGGAATAGGGCATCTTCATCACCCAAAGAATAATTGATTGCAAACCTAATGGTCGGCAACTCAATTTCTAAGGGCAAGACACACTCCTCCCCGTAAACTAATTTAAATGGGGTGTGGCCAGTGGCTCGCTTAAACGTTGTGTTATATGCCCATACTGCCACATATAATTTTGTATCCCAATCCTGCTTCTTTTCGGAGACTATTTTGGATAGGATATCCACAAGCTGCTTATTGGTACTTTCAACTTGTCCATTGGCTTGCGGATTATAGGGGGTCATCTTATTATGCTTAATTTTCCCTGCTTCAATCAAGCTGTTAATCACCTTATTCAAAAAATGGGTTCCACAGTCCGATACTATTTCCTTTGGCTAGCCTCTAGACAGGGCTCCTACAGGGTCCCGATCCTAGTCAAATTTCATGTTGTGGGTCTACATGCCCTCGAGGCCCTATGGGTGAAGTTGCACACAAAACTGAAGTATATATCTTTAACACTCCATCAAAAGTAAGTTTGATATTGAACTAATGTGGCACAATACATTCTCTATATAGATGAGTTTTCATCTAGGTAAGTGGTTGATCTAGTGGCCAAGGAAGGGTATAGGATTCTACATTGAAAGAGTGCATCAACTAGCTTCTCACCGACATAGTAGTATTTCATAAGACATGTTCTCCTGCTTTCACTAAGAATTCCCTGAAGCTGAGGGCACTTGACAAAGGCTGGCCCATTCAAGACTATCCTGACCAACTCCAACTTGGAGAAATTAGTGTTGCTTCGACATTCAAAGTTGCTCTACTTGTTCACAAGTACTAGGTCTTGTCCACTTTTCTCCATGGTGGCCCATGGTATGGTTGAAAGAGTTGAAGACCCCATTGTCATTAGGCAAGAACTTTTGGGAAAAATTTTATTATTGCCTATGATAAAAAGCATCTTTGACTATGAGGAGACTAGCTCTAAGAAGCCTAGGATAGATTAGATGTACTTACTACCTGAATGATGCCTCTTTTGTAATGTAATACAGTTTGTACCACTCCTTTTCCTTTAGCATACATAGCAACATCCATTGTAGAAATTCCATCATCTAAAGTGAACATGCGGCCAACTCTACTTCCTTTTGTGACCAACCTGCACTTATCATTAAAGTCTTCTACAAAATAACCTTTTGCATTGAATCAAACCTGCAACCCTTGCTCTACCATTTGGCCAACAAACACTAGATTCTTTGTGATTGATGGCACATGTAATACATCTGTCAGACTCTTTGTCTGGCCATCATACAAGGATAAGGGAACCTTTCCAATGTGTGAAATTGGGTGGCATAAATCATTACCGGTCTGCACATAACCTGGATTTTGTAAGTCCTACATCTCTCCAAACCATTCAACATGACTAGTCATATGAATAGATGCACCTGAATCGACATACCATACATCATCATGTGTCCCCTTTCCTGTAGCTGCATTCATCATATGCTGCATAACAAACATACGCTAATTTTTGTCTTCATTCTGTCATGAAGATGATGCATAGTTTCCTTGTTGTAATTTACCAGTGCAAATATCATCTTTCTTAGTATAACAATGGGCTCCAATATGACTTGTCTTGCCACAATAATAGCAAACAATAGCAGAATTTCCAGGACCTGTGTTCTACTATCCACCTCTTCCTCTAGAGCTCCCCTTGCCTCTAAAGTTTCCTCGGCCTCCTGAAACCTACATTTTACCAAATTGCTGATTGAACTTGTTTTGCTGGTTATTGCCAACACGTCCCATACCACGGCCTCTCGAAGAGGATCTACCACGTCCCCTTCCCGAACTTGAGTAAATTACTTGTACAAGTTTACCATTTCTTTAAGATGAGTCACCCTGCATATTGATCTCTTTGGTAATCATGAGAGAGATTGGCTCATCAAAATCTAGAAATGGCTTTCATATATATACTGAAGTAACAAATGATTTCCATACCTTCTCATTATTAAGGCCACTCAAAGTGGATGAAACCAAATCATCATCATTAGACATTGCATCAATTGCTGCTAAAGCATTTGTAATGCTTCTCACATTCAAAACATACTTATCGATAGACATTTTTCATTTCTTCAAGGTATTCAACTCTTGCTTGAGTTGAATCTTTTGTGCCTTTGTATTTACTGAAAACGTGTTTTAAAAAATTATCCAAGCTGCGTTTGAAGTTTTTGCATTTTTGATATGTCCCAACATTGTATTATCAATGACTGCAGATAGCTAATACATCACCTTTTTGTCTTTTGCATTCCATTCTTTCCATGCTTTTAATTCATCTACAGTCGGAGGGATACATACCCAGCTTTGGCTCCTTTTCTTCACATGAAACAAACTCATAAAGGCTCTTTCAAATGAGAAAGTTCGTCACATGAAACTTCCATGAAGGGTAGTTGTTCTTGTCGAGCTTCTCAATGATGGGATTTCCACTGTTCTCTACCATTATCACAAAAAAAGATACAACACAACAAGCTAGTCTTTTGCAATCTTTCACAACAAGTGCATAGCAATACACCAAGTAACCTTTTTCATTGATTGCTCAATAGTACATGTAAACTGCAACCTGTTTGCAGACAAACCTTATGTTTGCTTCTTGGCAAACACCTCAAAAATTACAAATTCAAAATATGTAACATGTGCACCCACTTTTGGTCAATACAACCGAAATCACAGTGTACCCTAGAACTGTTGTGCACAACCTTGCACACCAAATCTCACAGCAATCTGAGATTTTCACTCTACCCTGCTTCCGGTGCCTCCATAGGCACTATCTAAGAGAAAGAGTGGAAGAATGGAGAGCTTCTTACCTGTTGCTTTCTTGCTCGAACCTTTTTTCTTTTCCTTTACTTGAGCCTTCAAAATTAGCCTCTCTCAGTGGTGCGGCTCTGATACCATGTCAAGAATTGTGTGGTGGGGGGACTTGCTTGAGCTACGCAGACATTCTTTTCCAAATTAGCCCTTAGTCAAAGGAACTAACTCCTAGGTAGTATTCTTTTCCAAAGAATCCATCTCTAACTGCATAGCCTTCTTCCACTTATGACTATCATCTCTAGTCATAGCATCTACATAAGAAGAAGGCTCACCACACTCTATGACCATGACATAGTCTAGAGATAGATTATATCTATTTGGTTCTAGAAATTCTTCTAGGTCTACATAAAACTAACTCAATAGCCTCTAGCTACCACATTTGTCTATCCTATAAGATATGAGATTTTCCACCATCTTGTAGCACTGTCACCTTAGAATTTTTTTCATTTTCTAAGCCTTATAACCCCAAGTCGAGATGGCGGAGAAAGATGGCAGAGAAATGAAGGAAAGAGTGGAAAAAAGATGGAAAAAGAGCAAAGACATGCAAGCGGCCTCTAAAGCTAAGCTGGGGTAAAAAAACGCAATTTTAGGGTCATGTAAAAGGGGATGGGTGCACCGGTCATGTAAAAAGGGATGGGTGTCCCTAGGAATTTAGGGTTTTGTATATAAAGTTCAAAAAGTGAATGAGAGCTCATTATTTGGTGTGTGGCTAACAAGAGTTCTCTTCTTCTTCCCTTCTTCTCTTCTTGCTTGTGTGTGCTCTTGAGAGAGGGAGTGTGAGAGTATGAGGGAGTGAGTGTGTGGGAGTGAGGGATCAAGAGGGTGAAGCTCTTCACCATCTCCTCTTCTCCTTCTCTCCTCTTCTCTTCTCTTTTCTTGCGCACGCGGTTAAGGTGGATGGAGCTTGGAGATGGAGAAGGCTTGAGGATGCTTGAGCTAGCATCTAGGATCGTGGAGCTATCGTCATGTGCGAGAGAGGAGGCAACTCATTTCGGCATCAAGGTAAGATCACTACACTCGTAGGATGTGTTGGCTAGGTAAGAGATAGCCATAAGAGCTCGCTTGAAACACTTGAAACAATAAGCGGTCTTTGGGTCTTGGCGGTTGAGCGAAGGCTCCCACAAGAGAAAATGGATACCATGGAGTATGATACTAATGGAAGGGTGATAGAGCATATAAGAGCAGACTCTAGGCCCCAAGAAAGAAATGCATATGAGATCAAGAGAGGAGTTATGAGATTGGATTGTGATCACTCTTGGTTGGAACGCATAGGGATAGTTGATTATGAACATGCTGGAATTGCCCAAGCACTAGTGGTACCTGTGTTTAGGATAGACTCACCTACTAAACTACGACCACCCGAGGAGACTCCTTCCTCCAGTGAGGGCTGTGACTTCAACTCAAAGTCTGAAGTCAGTACGGAGAGTGACCCTGAAATACCCATGCCATCCAAAACCAAACGCACCAAGGGGGACTTGCCAGTCCACCTAAGGCGCAATCGGCTAAAGGAGGAAAGAAAGAAACGAATAAAAGAGTCAGATGCAGAATGATAGAAGAAACTATAGGACCTACCCAAATGCTTCACTAAGTTCAAGAAGGGTGACAGACTAGTGGTCCTGCTAGGAGCAAAGAGACAGGGCGAGACCAATGAGCCTATTGAAGGACCTGCCAAGGTCAAGGAAGTCAACCTAGCAGGCGAAGGTGAGAAGCCTCGACATGTATTCATAGTAGATGACCTGACCAAGGATGAGGAGGCTAGCCTTGTTGTTTTCCTATGAGAGTACATGGACGTGTTTGCTTGGTCTCTAGATGAACTGAAGGGAGTCAACCCCAGGGTTGTAACCCACAACATCCCTATGGTCCCTAACGTTGTCCCTATAAAACAACGCCCTTACCCCATGAATCCAAAGTATGCCCATGCAGTAAAAGAGGAGATTGATAAACTCATGAGAGCAAGATTCATCTATGAAATAGAGCATATGGACTAGGTATCACCAATAATGATCGTTATGAAGAAAAATGGAAAGATCCGAGTGTGCATCAACTACAAGAAAGTCAATGTAGCTACAAAGAGAGATAACTACCCATTGCCATACACCGAGCACATGCTTGAGAGGGTGGCAAGTAAAGAAGCCTACAATTTTCTAGATGGCTTCTCAGGCTACAATCAAGCAAGTACACCCCGATGATAGGCACAAGATTTCCTTTGCTACAGAGTGGGGGGTATTTGCCAACATCATTATGCCCTTTGGGCTAATGAATGCGCCCACAACCTTCAAACGCCTGATGTGCACAATCTTCAAAGACATGCTCAAATGTGAGCTAGAGGTGTTTGTGGACAATCTATGCATACACTCTAGCTGGGTAGAACACTTAGAGAAACTATGGGCAGTCTTTGAGTGGTGTCAACTTTATAATCTCTCGTTGAACCCCCTGAAGTGCCAAATTTGGGTGAAACATAGATATATCCTAGGGCACATGGTGTCCAAGAATGGCATCGCCACTGATTTCTTGAAGATCAGGGTTATTGTCTACTTGCCACCACCCAATAATTATAACGGTGTTGAGTGCTTCTTAGGTCACATAGGGTACTATCGACGCTTTGTACTGAATTATGCACTAATCGCAAGACCATTGTACACGTTACTAATTGTATTCATTAACCCCCTCCGAGACACAATTGCCAGTCCCATGGCACTTCTGGTTGCTGTTGGGGAACGGTAGGCAGTTGGAAAATTGTTCGGGCGAGGGTAGGACCACATTTAGACTCGGGTGCTTGTGGATGTTTGTCGGAGAAGACAATTGGATGCCAAGTGGATGATGGGGGTCTCCGAAGTTGGTGGTTTGTTGCCATTTGTAATGCTTAAAAGGAGAAGGTGCGGTACACTACCTAAGGGGAGTGTCTACCTTATTGTGTGATGCATCTGCTCATGCTAGTGGAATGGGGAGGTGGATCCAACCATAGGAAAGCCTAGGTGACATTCCACAATTGAGGACCCCATTCATGCAAAGGGAGGTGTAGTGCAAGCAGCTTAGGGTGATAGGTCTAACCATAGGCGAGTGTTACTTCCCTAGGTATGTCATGCCCTTGATGGGCCCTAAGCGTGAAGTGGGGGATCAAAAGGGCTAGGGGGTTAGGAGTGGAGCGGGCCGACCGAAGCCACCGCGCACACCTAACTTGAGGACCCCTAGGTGCAGTGATCGTGTTTTATGTGGTGGTAAGTGCTTCTTTAAGTGAGTCATTTTTTCCATGTCCTTGTGTGATGTTTCTCTTGCTGTTCCTTTCATGCTTTTCTTTTTCTTCTTCTTCTCTCTCCTTTAAAATAAAATAAAATAAAATTATATATATATATATATATATAAAATAAGTATTACACTACTAGGATGATAGCCAGTGCCTAATTCTCATCGTCTGAATTAGGTGGAGAAGGGGGTCGGATGGATTTGCTCAAAAATTGCCAGCTCTACATGTATCCTTTAAGATTCATGCAAACGTGGAGTGAAGTGGTGGAGAGGAAGGGATGATTACATCTGGTGAACTGGCTGTCGTTCATGTCTTCCAAGAGAGCTAGGCAAAAAGAAGGGAGGAGGCTAGCCCTCATCATCAGGTGCGCCATGGCATAGTTGTCGATGGCGTTAGGATCAAATAAGAGGAGAGGTAGGCCATGTTCTTGTAGAGTCCGGTCCTACTTAAGGAATAATTTAAGAAGCCTAATTACATGTAGTTATGAAAGCTGGATCAGGGCAAGAGGAGAAGTCGGCAAGGAAGCGAGTCATGGAGTCATCCAAGCTTTCCGAGTTGAAGATGAGGGCGTGTTCAAAAGAGACAATATTAGAGTTGTAGATAATGAGAAAATCATATCGCCCGTGGAGGGTGGCATCAAAATCCACTCCTACCCTATGAGAGTACGCCATAAAGGTGGGGTTGTTCCTCTCATAGGGCAGGGTGTTGCAAAAAGCCATCCAAGCAAGCATGCTGATGTTGCATACCCGCCTCCTCCATAGGGGCTGGCAGTTAACCTTGCATGGAATGTGGCACTTCAAACACTTTAGTTCGGCTTCTTTAGTTCCCCAAAGAGTGGGGTTCTTCTCTCTTTCTTCCAACCACTTCTGTCCTAGTTGGCTACCAATCCCAATCACCTCCTCCATTACCTTGAGTGGTAAGACACTCCGCAGGTTGTTGGGCATGAGAAAGCTGAAAGTGAATGGCTCTTTTTCTCTTTCATGTCACTCCCAAACTAATAGTTCTGCGTGCAACCCTGCAGGAATGTCATCAGGGCATGGTGGGAGGGGTGCGGACGGCTGAACAATTGTCTTGGCCCTTAGCTGCTTTCTAGTTTCTTCTGCTAAATTTTTCATTCTTTCCTTGAGTGCGGCTTGTCTTTCCGTAGATGTGTCGACTGGTTGTTGCTCTTGGGAGGAATGTGGTGAGGGGGGGTGTGAGATCACCTCTTCTCTAAACCTTCCCATATTGAATTGAAGTTCAGCTTCATCCCCCTACTGGTCTCCTTGTTGTGTTCCCTCTTTAAACCCTATTGCATCAATTTCATGGGTGGGTAGAGGTACTTTCGTTGATCATCCAGGCTCAGCTTAACCTCCGCAGGTTGGGGTAGCATCTGCAGCCCTGCATGCAGAGCTCTACGTGTTATACCGAGTTTCTTCTTAACCACCTCCAATGACTCTCCTTCTTCTAGGCGGGTGGTGTCTATCAATGTATCTAGAAAGGCCTTTTGCTAGGTATTAAATGCTACCTGGGTGGCTTCTGCTTTGCTCTCTGCAAGGATCTTCTCTTTCTCTACTAGAGCCAGGCACTGTGCTAGTGTCTTCACCCTTCTTTCATTTTGCCCTGCCCATTCCTTGGCTCTCTTCTTCATCTCTTCCATGCTCTCTTCCTGCCTCTGGACCAGGGACACGAGTTTTTGCTCTTGGTCCTTTAGCTCTTTGCTCATGGTTTCATGTTATTTCTTTCCTTGGTCCAGCTTGTCGGTCATGGTTTTGATCTCTTTCTACTCTGCTCTAACTCCTGCTTTCTTTCCTCGTCCCTAGCAGTGAACTCAGCCATAAGCTTTTTGATCTGATCGATTTTTGCAGTCAACTCTTCAAGTTGCATGATCAGGAGCTTGTATTCTCTTTGCATCTTCACGAGTTCCCGTATTTCATCCTCCAGCTTTCTGCTGTCTCCAGCCCTCTTCCCTGTCATCCTTAGCCTTCAGCTCCTATTTGAGATAAGAGATTTTCCTTTGTTGCATGGCTATTACTCGGGCCTTTTCGAGCTGAAATGCAACCACCGACTCTTTTTCTACTGCCAACTTAGCCACAACTATCTTCCTTTCCTCCTTAGCCTTCTCCAATTGAGAGAGTAACTTGGCGACGTACTTGTCGTAATTAGCTGGTAGCATCATTGTTGTGTGGGTGGGAGTGGTCAAGGCCTCCACTTTCCGGTGCTTTGGATCCTGCCTTGACTCAGCGTCTGTGACCGGCCTTTTCTACCTCGTGGCTGTGGTCTCGGTGCTCTTTCCTTGGGCCAGTTCTTTGATAATAAAGTACTACATCCACGCCATGAAGCTTGAGACATCTGTGCTGGTGGGGATGCTCGGGGTGAGGGTTGTTACTTCGGTGGAAGGTACCAGGAGGGTCGGAATAGGGTGGATGGGAGCCTTTCCTTTGCCCTTAGTGACATGAAATGCTCAAGAGAACAAACCAGGAAGCAAAATTTATACTCATGCTAAGCATCATCATCGAGAAAGAAGATAAGAATCATCATTTACGTCCTCACTTTCTTCATCACATGAGACTACCATTTTTGTGTGAGATATATATATATATATATATATATATATATATATATATATATATATATATATATATATATATATATATATATATATATATATTTGAACGTGAAAAGGTGTGTATGATGGGATGCGCGTCGAGGGTGAAGAAGAGGAAGAGGAGATGCCATAAGACACACCCCTTCACCCCACAACCCACAACCCTATTTTTATTTTCTTAAAAGTGTAAAGTTACATCTATTAAGGTCTAAACCTTTCTACGAAACACATGGCTTTATAGTCTTAGCCAATTACATAATTTTGCAAAGGTTGAGCTAACAAATATATTATTGAGAGAGGTTTGGTCGAGGTAGAGGGAGAATCTTTTGCTTGTGTTTTGCCTTATTTCTTGGTTTATCATCTCGCCCACATTGAAGAGTGAAGCGCCCCCGCAGACAAAGTTGAAGAAGAGCCACCATCAACACATAATCTCTTTGGAATTGGTAATGGGGAAAAACTCGGTGATGAAGAAAAACTTGATGAAGCCAAGCCACAGCCACTTGTAACTAAACTAGGGAAGGGACACCCGCTTCATCTTGTACATACCAGAAACTTTGCATAGTCTTCAAAAAGTAGGGCTCTATCTTTAATCTTGATACAGATAATACTTCACACTGTTGTTGGGAGAAATGCTACCATGAAGCACCGGCATGTGAATGGGATGCTAGAGATAAGTGAATATTTTTCTTTTTGTATAATGCTTTAAATAAATTAGAGAAAGGTGGGCCATTGAGATCATGTGGATGAGATTGCATGGACTGAGACAAGAAGGCAGCCATCGATGGGGAGCACGGGAACACATAGGTAGAACCAACGTTGTCGAGGGGGGGAGGTCGCCGTGTGGAAGATGAGCCAAAGGATAAGGAGAACATGGGACGAGCATGGCAGGGAGGAAGACGATGCTGGGAGGGGAGGTGGAGAAGAAGGGAAGACGGTAGTAGAAGGTGAGAACATAGGCCTGCCCGTGAGGCAGATGCACCAAGCTATGGTGGCCCACTATCTTGCCCGCGCAGCCAATCGTCCCATTGCTAAAGTCGACAAGCCTGTCGATAGCATTCTGGTACTTTGATAGAGATCGCATATTGTCTGCCCGCCGGCCCATAAAGGTCCTTTGAAATATTTGATAATTTGAGTAGTCGATGATGCTTGGTTCTCGCAATGCCCCCCACGTGAAATGCTCAAGAGAATGAACTAGGAAGCAAAATCTATGCTCACGCTAAGCATCATCATTGCGAAAGAAGATAGTAATCATCATTTACGTCCTCACTTTCTTCATCACACGAGATTGCCATTTTTGAGATAGATAGAGAGAGAGAGAGAGAGAGAGAGAGAGAGAGAGAGAGAGAGAGAGAGAGAGAGAGAGAGAGAGAGAGAGAGATTTGAACGTGAAAAGGTGTGTATGATGGGATGCACGTCGAGGGTGAAGAAGAGGAAGAGGAGATGCCATAAGACACACCCCTTCACCCCACGACCCACAACCCTATTTTTATTTTCTTAAAAGTGTAAAGTTACATCTATTAAGGTCTAAACCTTTCTACGAAATACATGGCTTTATAGTCTTAGCCAATTACATAATTTTGCAAAGGTTGAGCTAACAAATACATTATTGAGAGAGGTTTGGTCGAGGTAGAGGGAGAATCTTGTGCTTGTGTTTTGCCTTATTTCCTAGTTTATCATGACAGTCGGTGGCATGATTTCTGGCACCTGTGTGCTAGAACCGGGCTCCTCCTCTCTGGGCGGGCTCATAGCCCCTAGGTCATCTACCTTGCTTTGTTGTTCAATTGACCGGCATGTAGCTTCAGCCAAGTCTACCTCCTCCTTCCTTCTTAGCTCCTCGTCTTCTTCAGCAGTCTTATCTCCCTCTCTTTCTTTCTTTTCCTAGACTCTTCTTCCAATATATCTGCTTCCTGTTTTTTCTTCTTCTCCCTCTCTTCAGCCTCCTTGAGGGATTCCCTCTTTGCCCTCTCTAAATCCTCTTTCTCTTTTTTTTGGCCTTCATCCTGCTTCTTCTTTTGTGCGTCTTTTTAACAGGTTTCTTCTCTATCTTCTTGCTCATCTATTTCTTCTGTTCTTCCCCTTCTTCTTCACTCTCAGTTATGTCACTGGATACCTCTTTGTCTTGGTGAGGGGGTGATCTCTTGGGTGTTTCTCCTTATCCTTCCTCTGCATCCTGAGCCTATTTTACCGCCTCATGAATGAGGGCAGTTAAAATGCTTCCATAGCCAATGACTGAGGCTTTGGATGAGGCCTTATTTCTTTCTATGGTCTTGGATGTTGGGGAATCCCCACCTGCTAGTTTACTGCCCAAAGATAGCGCTTTTGCCGCCTGGTCAATGGTCTTACATATATAGCCATTCCAATCGACTTCATCCAAGGTGTGAGCTGCCACATTCTCCAACATAGGCACGCTGATTCGATGCATCAAGGAATTGTAGTGCTGGCTGGAGAAGAGCGCATGCACTAGCTTGCTTGTAGACGAGCTTCCACATCAGGAATGTCTTGGATGCTGATGCCGTCATTGGATAGCACTTCTTCCCTCTTCATCTTAAGCATGACATAAACATCTCTCTTATGCTTTTTCTCTACCTTCGGCTCCACACCCAATGCCTTCTCCACAAAGGCTAGGTTTAACTGTACCTGCACCTGCTTGGCATTTTCTCCCCTTCCCATTGTCACGGTGCTGCACTCCTGGTCTAGGTTGTACGTCTTGAGGAACTCCGCACACTTTGTTTGGTCAGGATCTTGTGCAAACTTCTCAAGGTACTTTGTGAGGTTGCATTGCTCGACAACTCTCTTGGATGTTTCCTCCTTGGCCACCACACCCTCTATGTTATGGATGGTTTGAAATTTGAGCTAGTTGTAGGCGCGGTTTTCTAGGGTGATGCGATATTGCATCCTTTCCTCCTCCATGAACGGGAGTTGGTGGGCACGGTCTTGTTGCGACATCTTTCATTCCTATCATGAACCCAAGTTTTCATTAGCGCTTTTAAAATAATAATTTGCTGGAAAAGAAAGACTCTATGTGTTTATTGAATGAAAGCATTAAAATCCAATGTAGATTCTTCCCTTCATATCTGACTTTATAATTAAAAAAAGTTATCGTTCCATTTTTCCTACCTCACTCGTTTTTTACATGTTTATGCATTTGCTTGGTTTGATTCACCTTACCCCCCTCCCCTTCTAGCTTGAGAAGAATCCTTCCTAGGATTGAAAGTTAGGAGGTCAATGGCATTTTGCAATATGGTCTAAGATTTACTTGTGTAGGAGCCAAGTATAGAAATTGGGATTGTACTCTAACTGAGCTTCATTGTCTAGGTCAAAGGATCGACTGCCTACATGTGTGACGTATGTGAGAATGTCTGTTAGAAAGTCACCAGAGGAGTCAACACAGCTAGCAATATGTAACTCTTCCTCAGTCAGTAGGTGATCGAGGTAGGGGTGTCCTTTGATCTGCTCATCCATGCATCGGCCACGTAGAGTGGTTAACACTCTATACAAGGTTGGCACGATGTAAGTGGGGTCATCTGTTGTTTTGATTATGCAGCGCTGCTCAGCGTTGGTCATTATTTGGCATTCTTCAACTTCCCATTGCAATCAAAGATTGTACCAGTTCCTTAAGAACGGGGATTTAGTATTAGCAAGGTTTGATAATTCTAGGATTTCTTGGTCAATAATGGCAAAAGTGCTTCGTTTATCATAGGACGTGATGAGGCGTTGTTTGATGGCCTACTCTTTGGATATCTCACTCGTGAGCAATTCAACAGCAGAGTTAGAGGCTTTTGCGAATGCAAATTCCAACGTTTCCCAAGAACAAGGCATCGTTCGAACTTCATTTGCAAAGGGTTCTTGCAATAGGCCTAAATCCAAGTGATCATAGCTCAGTCTAGAGGATTGGTTATAGGGTTGCCTTCTTTTAGAGTTGCAGAATTTCATAAAGTCTATGAAGCATACCAGTTTGGTAAACACGCGATGTCAAAGGATTTGTGAAAGCAAAGTCGTGTCTACAGAAGACCTTGATAAATTTCAAGATGGAAGATCAATCAAGTGAATAATCCAATATTAGAGATTGAACTCATCATCAAACTGGTTCAGGCCTCCAACTCTGAATCATATATTTTTTTTAATAGCCACAAAGCAATTTCAAAATACATTCAATAAAGTCTATCTGAGCAAAAACAATTATAAATTCTGCTATCCAGTATATAAGGTTTAAAATGGCAACTAAGCCAATCTTGAAGATATACAAGGCTTCAGCTCACTCAAGGTGAATTATAATCAGAAAAGCAGTTCATCTGATTACTAATCTTTTCCTCTCATAATTGCAGAAGGGAAACTGATGAAAGTTAAAAGCCTTTCCATCTTCTTCTTTTCTCATCCTTTCGGAATCTTCAAGTTTTATTCGGCCAAGTTAAACTTATTGAACTTGTCTTGATACCCAAATTGGCAGCCACAAGGAACTGAGATTTAGAATTTCAATCTAATGTATTACAACAGGGTGAATCAGGGTGAAGACTTGTCAAAGGTCACAGGTGGATTCTCATCATCAATCAATATTTTCAAGCAAGGTTCAGTGTAAAAATCCCAGATTCTACAGATGCCATCATAGCTGCTAGAAACTATCAATGAACTGTCCTTGTTAAAGTTAACTGATGTCATTAGTTTCGAATGTGCGGGTAATACTCTCAAGCATTTCCCAGTTTTGTTTTTACATCCCAAATCCTTACAGTTTCATCAAAAGAGTTAGATACCATCAAGTTGGACTGAGGATTGAAGTCGACGTAGAACAGAAAATTCATATGACTCCTCAAGTTCTTTCAGAAAGGTGAATCGTCTCAGCAAACAAACATCAATTGCCCTCTCCTCTGTTTGCTCTGATGTCTTCTCTGTCTGCGGTATAATTGAATCCACTTGATCCTGCAACACAGTCTTCAGTGTCTCTGTTTACAACAGAGCATCCAATAGCTTTTAGCAACTCACACAGACCAGCCTTTAAATTTTAGGAGCCTTGCTGCATTTCTTATCAGTGGAAGAAGTAAATGTACGGCGGTAAGTGTTGACGTATTCCAAATTGTCAACAGCAGTAGCACAACAACAACAACAGCCACTCCCAATACTGCTGCAAATATCCCCGTTTCCAACATTGTGCAACATCTCTTTCCAACTGATTTCAGGAAATCTCAACATCCATCAGTACTCAGCTTGAATTTTGGACAGTAAATCTGTAGCAGATTCTCAAGCGGTTTCGATGATCCTCCGATGTGTCTAATGCCTACAATGGTGACAGATTCTTATGTGAAATGCGAACAGTTGACCTAGCTGATTCTAATCGAAAGTTCTGCTAGATAACACACATCATCCACATTGCTAGGCAACTGGAGGGAAGAAGGAAACGAAGCTGTCGACTAATGGATCAAGAAGCAATGGCCACGCATGATGGTAAAGCCGAGAAGCAATTACTTGGTCAGAAGGCCAAAGGACACGAATCACAGCCGTTTGCGGCAGCATAAAGGTAGGCACTCGGCATCCATGGGGGGGGCCATAAACTGTGCTTGGAGCTTCTGGTCACAAATCTCCGACAGACACCTCAAGAGTCCTTGACTCCTGACTATGGTTGTCTTTAATCTCCTATGTAGCACGGAATTGTCTGTCGATCAATCTTCTCATTGACATCTTTCTGCTGTGGCTCCAGATACTTTGTCATCACCTCAGCGAGTTTCAACATCACCTTAGTTCTGCAACGTCTGTGTCTTCCCTCTCTGTAGCTTCACAAATTGTCATCGACTTGTCCTTCATCATACATTGACAATTTGGTTTCCTCTCCCTTCGTCGTAGTTGCAACTCGATCCGCCATCTTGACTCCTCTTCTTCTGTTAGCCGTCTTCGCTGATGATCCCGTGATCGTCTCTCTTGGTTTCTCCTTCAATTACATCATCATCTGCCCCCTTGAGCCTTCTTCTCCGCCGCCCTTTTGCCTCCAAAACTCCCCCTTTCAAAAATAGTCCTCTTTTTGCTTTTTCTTTCTCACGCCCCCTTTGTCCTCTTCCCCAGCGCTATATATTCCGCTCAGAAAAGCAGCCTCCTTTTTTTTTAAACCAGAAAAGCGGCCTTCTCCCATTCGAGCATTCCATTGAAGAGGGCTTGAGCATCAACCATACATGAATAGTCACCATACGTGCAGATAAATGCCATTCCAAACTCAGGAAGCAGATCATAACCTACAAAGCAATATAAAAATGAAGCTATCTGCACATCTCCACACTTCCAGTGGTATTGTAAGCTGCTATTGTAGATAAAATTGTGATATCATTCAAATCACATCTTCAACTTTCATTTTGAAGTACACTTGCAAAACTTTATCTTCTTGATGACTGACCTTTAGATAGGCAGAAAACAAAGCATTCCATAACACAACAGTGTGCTCAGACAACCCATCAAACACATTCTCTGCTTCTACAATGCTCCCACATTTGCTATACATAGACACCAGGGTACTATAAACATAAATGTCTGATGTGAATCCTTTCTGAAGGGCATCAACATGTAACGCTTGTCCAATTTCCAGAGACTTTATTTGAGTTATTCAGCCCTTCTCTTCTTGGATTGCACATGCTTGGAGTGCAATGACAATTATCTACTCCACTGAGTTAACACCTTCAACATGCATGTGCCCATAAAGTTGTAAAGCCTTCTCTCCTTAGCCTTGCTCAACATAGGCTGAAAGCATCCCTTCATGCCCACCATTATTGAAGGAGGACCTATCAGGTGCAACCCCAGCTAAAAGAAAAGATAGTAAAAGACCCCTCTTTACTATATTACCACGCAGAATAAAGATGCAAATATAACAACTAAGTATGTATAAAATATCAACTCCCACACACAACTTTTGGGTGTATTTCACACCTCGAATGCGCAGGAATACGACATCCACCCCCTCTAATCCTGCGCATCCTCCGGATGGGCCAACTACCCATGATCGTTATCATTAAGATCCACAAACAGATCAATCTCTTCAATGTGCATTTCTAGTATATCAACAAGATTATCTGTCATATCATCTGTCTCTTCCATTAGAGTTTCTTCTCGTTGCTCTTCTCTTGCGATTTCTTCCAATGCATAATCTTCATCATCTCTTTTCTTGAAAATCTTGGTTCTTTTTCCTACAAAATAGGCACTTTAAGCACTGTCCCATCCAATTCTGTCAACTCATATGTTGCATTATCAAAGACATGTCTGCCCAAACCATCTTTTCACCATCTTCCGAAGTGCAGTAAACTGATTTTCAAGGCTGCTATCAAAGACTAATACCCAGTCTCCCTCTTCTATTGCTCTAGGCCGCAAGCGATGCCTGCTGTCAAATCTGTCCTTATTTCTTAGTCTAGCAACCTTCAACCTGTCAATAGCTAACTAAATATCCTCTGGTCTTCTCTCCAACTGCTGAATCCAAAGAGCTAAGAGCTCCTCTCTCGTCAAATCCTCCTGCCAAGGTAAAACTGACCAAGTCAAAGCACAAGTCTCAGTCGGCATAACCGGTTTCTGACCATACATCAACTCTGCCGGCATATATCCTGTGGTAACATTGTGAGTCATACGATCAGCCCACAAAGCAAATGGAAGAAGTCTCGGCCATTCTCCAATCCGTCCTCTGCATGCTTTGGCTAATGCTTTCACTATCGGCGGATGCCCTCTTTCACTCTTCCCATTTCCCTCTGGATTGTATGCTATGGTTAGAGCCAACTTGATTCCTAGATGAGAGAAAAACTCCCTAGCTTCATCTGCATCCAATTCACCGCGATCCGTAGTGATCTTACCCACACAGCCATACCTGCAGAAAATTTCTTCCAATAAGAACTTACACACTACACTAGTGGTCTTCATTCTTAAAGATCTGCCCTCAACATGATTGGTAAGATCCTCTCTAGCCAAAACAATATATCTCATCTGCCATAGACCCATAGGCATAGTAACCAAGTCAACTACCCACTTATAATGAATGCATAGTGGATAGGTCGGATGAAGCTCATCTCGATGACGCACTACCGAATACATCTGGCAATCTCTGCAAGTCTCTACAAAGTGAGAAACATCTCTATACATGCCTTTCCACCAATATTTCTCCTTGATTTTCTCATAAATAGCCCACACTCCTCTATGACCAGCCCAAGGACTCTCATGAAACTCCCTCATCACCTGTAACTGTGTCTCTCTATCGCAGAAAACCTGCAAAGGTAATCCACCTCTTTTCTTCTGATGCTTCCAAAGAAATTTGTCCTTGAGAAAATAACCATAGGCTTTTCTTCTGATCTTCTTGAACTCTTCATCTGTCCATTCATCTCTTTTGCTTAGTGTACTAAGGTACTTGCCAATCTGCAACCAATCTCCAACATAGAGTTCTTCTATGAAAGCCACAATATCATAGACATGGCAAACATGATCAACCATAGTGGCTGAAATTTTTGCATTATCCTCTTCTGCAAGTAATATTTCCTCATCATCATATCTGGCTCTAGACAACATATCTGCCACTGGATTATCCTTCCCTGCTATGTGTTTAAATTCCGGATTTAATGACTTGATGTATGCAATCCATCTCAACATAGCTATATCCGGAGTAGAGCAACTCGTAATCATACCAATCAATGGCAAGCAATCTGTCTCTACCACAACTGAGGCTCCAATAAAGTACTCCTTGTCACATTTGAGAGCCGTAACAATCCCCAGTAACTCCCTCTTGATTTGCGAATATCTCCTCTGTCTCTCGTTTAGGACTTTCGCCCCAAACCGAATAGCATACATGTTTCCATCTACATCATCTTGACCCACAGCCCAACCTATGCCAATTGGACTAGTGTCAACTGTCAATACAATAGGCCTTCCGCAATTATAATCCGCTTTCCTGAGAGTAGGAGCAATCTGCAATAACTTCTTCAATTTGGACATGGCTCTAGTGTGGCTCTCATCCCAATAAAATTTCTGCCCCTTTCGAAGCAACTGATATAACCAATCTGCTATGTGTGCAAAATGAGGAATCCAAATCATATAAAACACACAAGCTCCAATGAATCTCCGTACCTCTAAAGTGGTAGAACAATACTCTGTAATCTTACTTATAGCATCCACCTTATCAGGTGAGGGTTTTCTGCCATAATATCCACACATATGTCCAACAATGACAACCTCATTCACTCCAAAAACAGATTTTTGCCCTAATAGTGTCAAGTTCACTTCTTCTAAACTGGTCAAAATCTTCTCACAAGCTGAAATATGATCAACCACAAAGTATCTGCATCCCTGCTCATTTAGACTCTCATTCTTCTCTTCTTCTGCACACCCCTTAATGGGTACATCATCCAAGAAAGGCATGGTAAGTTGAGGTATATAATCATGAAGAACGTTATGCATGGCATTCATCATATGCGCAACAGAATTAGTGGCACCTTGAGGCAAGGTACACATCCTGACAAGCCCAATAGAAGTTCTCATGGTGGTTATGTCCCTGCTTTCCAAAGCCAACTGAAACTGATCATATCCTGAATACAAATCACCTAAAGAATAGATGGCACGTCCAGCAAATGCTTCTGCAAACTCATCCACAACTGGACCTATACCAACATTCCTGATAGTAACTCTATTTACTGGCTGCATGTCCTGTATAAATCGGAGAGTACCATTCTTCTTTGGAACCGTAAACCACCTGTTTGAGTATGGTGCAGATGAAGGCTCAAGAATTCCCATCCTGATTTTCTCATTCAACAAGTCAATCAGCTTTGGCAGGTGTGCCTTAGGCACTGGAATAGGTCGGAGGTTCCATGGAATATGAGGAATAATAAAGATCACCATAGGAGCAACAATATCTGGATTCACACATCCAATCTCATGCGGGAAAAAAGCAAACCCCCTTCCATGTCGCTCAAGCATCTCCTGAATGCATTGCTTCTCTATGGGTAGCAAGAAATCACCATTTCCAATTTTCAATTCAGCAAGAGTCTCTACTGAAAATTTATGGCCTATATGCTCCGGATTCCTCAAAATTGGCTGTTTAGCAGCTCTCTCTATTTGCTGATCACTGTCAGGTGGAAGCGGTACAGCTACCGGCTTCACCTTCTTATCCACAGTCTTGTATTTCGTGTCAACCCTGGCTTCATTATGCTCTTCTGCATTACTCCAATCTTGCTGTAAATCAGCAATTCTGCACTCCAATGGCTGAATATCCTCAGCCCTCTGCTCTATGGACTGCATAGGAACAGCCCTAAACTCTGGATGTTGAAATATTTCAGCAGTAAACTCTATTGGCTAAAAGTTTTCAGCCCTCTGTGTCTCTGTAAACTGATCATATTCAGCCGAAAACTCTGTTTGCTGAATTTCTTCAGCACTCAACACTTTTTGCTGAGCCACCTCAGCCTCTGACTCAATCTGTAACACAAAATCTACAATTTCATGAAACATGTCCAGGGATTGCACTAATACATTACTGTGACAACTCTGCATATCAGTTTTCAGCATATTTTCCATCTCTATCATCGTATCTGCACAAATCATACTGTCATACATCCCATCTATATGCTCATCATCCTCTAAAATTCCTGCATTTTTCAAATTTTTCTCCTTCCTGCATATGTACTGCCTGGTAGCTCTAGGCAACTTAGAAGTCTTCTGATAGCTCATCGAACTGTTTGCTGAAATCTCAACAAAACCGGAGGAGAAAACAATGCTATCGAGAGGCGAGAACTCCGATCTCCTCTGCTTTGTACCACCGTCGTCTCGCGAAACGGCGGTACCTAATGAAAACCCGAATCCCTCACAGTGGGCAAAGGTACATCTCTGAGAGTATCCATGTTTCTAACATGGTTCACACACATAGTCATAAACTGAACTGCTCTCATGCCATCTTTACTGCGAATCCGTGCATAAGCAGATCCATCATCCATTACCTTTGTTTCCATACACATCTCTGTGATGAATGGCTGTCCAAGAATTATGGGATAAGAGCATGAATCCTGCACAAAGAAATGGAAATCCTCCTCTGCATCTCCAATAGAAACCCTGACACTGGGACAGGCAGCATACAAATCACCTACAGCGTTGTTAGCGGCTCTCATACGCCACCCATGCTCTACATCCATAGGCCATCTGTTACTTTCATAAACTCCACGAACTATGAGATAAATCTCTGAACCATGATCCACCAAAGCAACATAAGGCACCTGTTTCTCTCCAATTTTTACCATCGTCTGTGTAGTTGCCCTAGCCCAATGACTCCGCGAAAAGTGACTACGCGGTATCAAGACAGGCTCATCAGTTTTAGCATAATGCATAGGCTGAACCCTCTTCTCTATCTGTGGAAAAACAAAAGCATTCTCAACCATAATTTCATCCTCATCCAACTCCCCAATCAAAACTCCTTGTGTATCAGTAGTAGGCAATGCATGTCTTTTCCTCTTCAGGACCTCTTGAAACTGATCTTGAAACTCTCTTTTCGAGATGCCCAAAACCTTGGAAATAGTAAAAGTCACCTCACTGCCAAGTATCTTGTCATTAAAGATTTTCTTCATGTCTGTAGATGTCTCAATATCGGACATCAATCTAAATCCTGGCTGCTTTCTCTCTCTAGGCTCTTGCCTCTTTTCTCTCTTTTGAGCATCTTCCATTTGTCGTTCTGGCCCTGGTCTCAAAGACGATCCTGCAGTAGGTGGAGTAACAAACTCACCCCCTCTAGTCTTTTTAGCTGCACTTGGATTTTCTTCATCCCTCTTACGCTTCTCCTCAACAAGTACATCTGCTCCCTGAGACTTAGCCAAGTAGGCATAAATAGAGTACCAACAGGCGAATCCCAACCTGTCTCAGATCTGATGCTAGAGCCTACACTAGTCAAAACAGTTTGCTGAATTTTTCCCTTGTTTGCCGTCTCCATAGCATAAGTCCATAATGCTGACTGATTCTCTGATCCCTTCTCAATCTGGACTCCATATGCAGAAACATCTCCTCTAGCTATCACATAAGAAGTACGCGCAGCCATGTCATCCAGTAACTTCTTCATTCTGCCTTTCCCAAAGTTGATAGCAAGCGGAGCTCCTGTTTCAGTCAACCAAATCTTACCATCTTGTCCCCAAAATACCAAATTCTTCCTCCTTGCATCCTGAAAAGATTCACAATCCCTGCAATGCTGATGGTCTGTACTATCACACCAAATACATCTTCATCTCTCCTAGGTGCACTAGGAGTACTCCTATGTGCAGTAGGAGCACTAGAAGAAATAGTAGGCGCAGTCGAAACAAACTGCTCTTTCAATTTTCCCACCAATTCTGGTTTAACTGACTCCAGTCTCAAATCCGTTATGCCTTTGATTATGTCATCAAGAGAGGTAGGCACCGACGGAGTGGATGGTTTTGGAGCAGAAGGTGCAGGCATCGATCGTGGAACAGGAGGAATAGGAGGAGTAGAAACAGTAGGCACTGGCATAGGCCAAGAAACTGGCTGAGGAGGAGAAGAAATAACAGGGATAGAAGCAGGCATAGGAGCAGAAGACGGTGTCGGTGTCATAGAACCATTCTGTAGGCGAGTCTTCCATATCCTTCTTTTGGTCAAAGTCGAGACTGCATCCTGGGCATCTTGCCAATCTGTTTTAAGTCCCATAGGCTTCGTGCGATCCTCAAGAAGCTCTCCTAATTCTTCCTGAAGAGCAGGATCTGCAGCTTGCAAGAAAAGCTCAACTTTCTCAACATCCAATGCTCTTTGTTCAATGGCATCAAGCTGACTATACCTCTCTTCAAATTCTCGAATCAACTCTGAAGCAGCTAGACCTTTGTTTGGCATGTAGACCCACTCTCGGAATGACCGCCGTGTAGCCATCCCAAAGTCTTCAAGGAAATACTCTTCTTTCAGGGCCTTCTTAAAATCTTGCCAATGCGAATTTTAAATAAAAAGATCAGTCACTTTCGCCCTCAAGGCGGGTGTGACAAGACGAAGGAAATACTTACTCATAAGTCCAGCTGGAACTCCAAAAAATCCCATCTTGATCTCATATATCTTCAAATATGCTGAAACATTACGGACATCAAATAGCTTCTTCTCATTCTCAACTGCTTCAATCGCCTTAGTCGCGCTGATTGCATTCTCCTGCTCCAAATATAGTTGCCTTTGCTGAGACAACTGTTGTTGATGCAATTGCTGCTGCTGCTGCATATACAATTGTGTCTGCTGATTTTGAAGCTCCATATACATGGACATATTCTACAAAATCTGCTTTAGATCATCTGTTGAAGTACTTGATGCAGCAATCAATGATGGAGCTGAAGTAGAGGATGCAGTTGGAATTGTAGAAGAGACTGAAATGCATGCTGAAGTATCTCCCATCCTGAAATTTCTGCAACGCTTTCACGTCGGGTTCACCAAAGATGTCAAAGGATTTGTGAAAGCAAAGTCGTGTCTACAGAAGACCTTGATAAATTTCAAGATGGAAGATCAATCAAGTGAATAATCCAATATTAGAGATTGAACTCATCATCAAACTGGTTCAGGCCTCCAACTCTGAATCATATATATTTTTTAATAGCCACAAAGCAATTTCAAAATACATTCAATAAAGTCTGTCTGAGCAAAAACAGTTATAAATTCTGTTATCTAGTATATAAGGTTTAAAATGGCAACTAAGCCAATCTTGAAGATATACAAGGCTTCAGCTCACTCAAGGTGAATTATAATCAGAAAAGCAGTTCATCTAATTACTAATCTTTTCCTCTCGTAATTGCAGAAGGGAAACTGATGACAGTTGAAAGCCTTTCCATCTTCTTCTTTTCTCATCCTTTCGGAATCTTCAAGTTTTCTTCGGCCAAGTTAAACTGATTGAACTTGTCTTGATACCCAAATTGGCAGCCACAAGGAACTGAGATTTAGAATTTCAATCTAATGTATTACAACAGGGTGAATCAGGGTGAAGACTTGTCAAAGGTCACAGGTGGATTCTCATCATCAATCAATATTTTCAAGCAAGGTTCAGTGTAAAAATCCCAGATTCTACAGATGCCATCATAGCTGCTAGAAACTATCAATGAACTGTCCTTGTTAAAGTTGGCTGCTGTCATTAGTTTCGAATGTGCAGGTAATACTCTCAAGCATTTCTCAGTTTTGTTTTTACATCCCAAATCCTTACAGTTTCATCAAAAGAGTTAGATACCATCAAGTTGGACTGAGGATTGAAGTCGACGTAGAACAGAAAATTCATATGACTCCTCAAGTTCTTTCAAAAAGGTGAATCGTCTCAGCAAACAAACATCAATTGCTCTCTCCTCTGTTTACTCTGATGTCTTCTCTGTCTGCGGTATAACTGAATCCACTTGATCCTGCAACACAGTCTTCAGTGTCTTTGTTTACAACAAAGCATCCAATAGCTTTTAGCAACTCACACAGACCAGCCTTTAAATTTTAGGAGCCTTGCTGCATTTCCTATCAGAGGAAGAAGTAAATGTACAGCGGTAAGTGTTGACGTATTCCAAATTGTCCACAACAGTAGCACAACAACAACAACAGCCACTCCCAATACTGCTGCAAATATCCCCGTTTCCAACATTCTGCAACATCTCTTTCCAACTGATTTCAGGAAATCTCAGCATCCATCATTACTCGGCTTGAATTTTGGATAGTAAATCTGTAGCAGATTCTCAAGCGGTTTCGATGATCCTCCGATGTGTCTAATGCCTACAATGGCGACAGATTCTTATGTGAAATGCGGACACTTGACCTAGCTAATTCTGATCGAAAGTTCTGCTAGATAACACACATCATCCGCATTGCTAGGCAACTGGAGGGAAGAAGGAAACGAAGCTGTCGACTAATGGATCAAGAAGCAATGGCCACACATGATGGTAAAGCCGAGAAGCAATTACTTGGTCGGAAGGCCGAAGGACACGAATCGCAGCCGTTTGCGGCAGCACAAAGGTAGGCGCTCGGCATCCATGGGGGGGGCCATAAACTGTGCTCGGAGCTTCTGGTCACAAATCTCCGACAAACACCTCAAGAGGCCTTGACTCTTGACTATGGTTGTCTTTAATCTCCTATGTAGCATGGAATTGTTTGTCGATCAATCTTCTCATTGACATCTTTCTGCTATGGCTCCAGATACTTTGTCGTCACCTCAGCGAGTTTCAACATCACCTTAGTTCTGCAACGTCTGTGTCTTCCCTCTCTGCAGCTTCACAAATTGTCATCGACTTGTCCTTCATCACACATTGACAATTTGGTTTCCTCTCCCTTCGTCGTAGTTGCAACTCGATCCGCCATCTTGACTCCTCTTCTTCTGTTAGCCGTCTTCGCTGATGATCCCGTGATTGTCTCTCTTGGTTTCTCCTTCAATTACATCATCATCTGCCCCCTTGAGCCTTCTTCTCCGCCGCCCTTTTGCCTCCAAAACTCCCCCTTTCAAAAATAGTCCTTCTTTTGCTTTTTCTTTCTCACGCCCCCTTTGTCCTCTTCCCCAACGCTATATATTCCGCTCAGAAAAGCAGCCTCCTTTTTTTTTAAACCAGAAAAGCGGCCTTCTCCCATTCGAGCATTCCATTGAAGAGGGCTTGAGCATCAGCCATACATGAATAGTCACCATACGTGCAGATAAATGCCATTCCAAACTCAGGAAGCAGATCATAACCTGCAAAGCAATATAAAAATGAAGCTATCTGCACATCTCCACACTTCCAGTGGTATTGTAAGCTGCTATTGTAGATAAAATTGTGATATCATTCAAATCACATCTTCAACTTTCATTTTGAAGTACACTTGCAAAACTTTATCTTCTTGATGACTGACCTCTAGATAGGCAGAAAACAAAGCATTCCATAACACAACAGTGTGCCCAGACAACCCATCAAACACATTCTCTGCTTCTACAATGCTCCCACATTTGCTATACATAGACACCAGGGTACTATAAACATAAATGTCTGATGTGAATCCTTTCTGAAGGGCATCAACATGTAACGCTTGTCCAATTTCCAGAGACTTTATTTGAGTTATTCAGCCCTTCTCTTCTTGGATTGCACATGCTTGGAGTGCAATGACAATTGTCTACTCCACTGAGTTAACACCTTCAATGTGCATGTGCCCATAAAGTTGTAAAGCCTTCTCTCCTTAGCCCTGCTCAACATAGGCTGAAAGCATCCCTTCATGCCCACCATTATTGAAGGAGGACCTATCAGGTGCAACCCCAGCTGAAAGAAAAGATAGTAAAAGACCCCTCTTTACTATATTACCACGCAGAATAAAGATGCAAACATAACAACTAAGTATGTACAAAATATCAACTCCCACACACAACTTTTGGGTGTATTTCACACCTCAAATGCGTAGCAATACGACAGCGAGACAAGCCTTCTCGCATGAGAGAGAAGTGAGCAAAAATATACTTGATATTGTGCATACAGATGTTTGGGGACCTATATAGAATGTATGTATTGGTGGCAGCAAATATTTTGTCACATTTATTGATGACTATTCAAGGAAGCTATGGGTATATTTCATGAAGGAAAAGAGTGATGTATTTGAGCACTTCAAATATTTCAAGGCAGCCTGTTGAAACATCAACAAGCTTGAAAGTGAAGTGCTTGAGATCAAATGGAGGAGGAGAGTACCTCTCTAATGAGTTTAGTGGCTTCTTGAGGATTCATGGGATAAAGAGGCAGTTTACTTTGCAGGTATACCCCACAGCAAAACGAGGTTGCAAAAAGAAAAAATAGGCATATTGCAGAAGTTGGACGAGCATTAACGGCTGAAAAGAATACGCCAATTTTTTTTTGGTATGAAGCTGTGCATACTGTTATCTATATTATAAACAGAATCCCCATAGATGCAGTTCATGGGATGACTCCTGAAGAATGCTTTATTGGCAAGAAGCCTGATGTATCACACTTGAAGGTATTTGGCTACGTTGTATATGTTCATGTGCCAGATGAGCTACAGAAGAAGCTTGATCCAAAGGATAAAAAATGTATTTTTATTGGATACTCTTTAGAGCAGAAAGGGTATCATTGTTATAATCCTGTCACAAGTGAGTTCATAGTGAGCAGGGACATTATTTTTAATGAGATGATGATAATGATCATGATAACTATGTGCAAAAAGAAAAGAAAGAATCATGGAGTCTTAGTGGACTAGAAACATCAACTGATACTACACCTACAGTGAGCCCTTGGTCTGTTATAATCATGTCAATCACAAGTGAGTTCTCAGTGAGCAGAGACATTATTTTTTATGAGATGAGCAGTTGGTATGCACTTGTTGGTGATGTATTAGATGATGATAATGATCATGATAGCTATGTGCGAAAAGAAAAACAAGAATCACGGAGTCTTAGTGGACCAGAAACATCATTCGGTACTACACCTATAGTGAGCCCTTGGTCTAGGAGACTAAGGAATAGCCCCACATCTTCAGGTGTATCTATAAGTGTTGCAGGCAAAGACAAAGGAAAGAAAAAAGTGCTGGATGGTAATGATGCATCTACTAGTCATTTGGGATTTGATGGAGATTTTAGTGGTTTAGAGAGTTTGGATGATGAGCTTGGTATTCCTTCAGTCATGACACCATGTGTATAGAGAGCTCATAGTAATGTAAAGGCTCAATTGAGTGATCCACTGGTACACAAGTCTAGCAAGGTCAGATACCCTGTTAAAAGATTTGGCTTTGAAGATTATGCAGCTCACCATTATGCTTATATGGTGAAACTAGTTGAGGATGTTGAGCCCACTTGTTTTGAGGATGCTATTAGTCATGCTCATTGGATTCAACAATGGATGAGAAGATGGTTGCATTAGAAGCCAATAAGACTTGGGATTTGGTGCCCTTGCCTAAGGATAAGAAAACTATTGGCTTTAAGTGGGTTTACAAAGTCAAGCATAATGTAGATGGTTCACTTAGCAGGTATAAGGCTAGGCTAGTTGCAAAAGGCTATGCTCAAACATATGGCATAGATTATGAAGAGACATTCAGTCCAGTTGCTAGGATGGCAACTGTTAGATGTATGATTGCCTTGGCAGTAGCCAAATGTTGGTGTTTGCAACAAATGGATGTTAAGAATGCCTTCTTGCATGGTGAATTCCAAGAAGAAGTATATATGGAGCAGCTAGCAGGTTATGAGGATTAAGAGCATCCCACATATGTGTGTAGATTAAAGAAGGCACTCTATGGGCTGAAACAAGCACCTAGAGTATGGTCTGACAAGATTGGAGAGTATATTGTCAAGATTGGATTTTGTATTTCTGATATACTGATCACTCACTTTATGTGAGAAGGGGAGATGGAGGTTGGTCATCATAGTCATTTATAAGGATGACTTGATTATTACAAGTGACAATGACAATAGGATTGCTGAAGTTGACTTCTTGAATAAGAAGTTTGAGATGAAGGATTTGGGTGAGCTGAAATACTTTCTTAGTGTTGAGGTGATCAGATGTATTGATTGTATATGGCTATCCCAAAGGCAATATGGCTTGGATATGTTATCCAAGTATGATATGACAGCATATAAGCCTCTTTTAGTACCATTGGAGCAAAATGTGAAGTTGAGTGCCGACGTTGTGGATGAGATAGAAGACGCTACTATGTTCAGGAGGATAGTAGGGAGTTCGATTTACATGACTATCACAAGGCGAGACCTGAGCTATGATGTTGGCCTTGTCAATATATTTATCCATATGCCTAGAAAGCCTTTTTTGGATGTAGTTAGGCGTATATTTGAGATATGTGAAGTCCACTTTACATTATGGAGGTAGATAAGAATGTACAGGTCTTTGGATACACAAATGCAGATTGGGATGGTACCATGTCAAACAAAAGATCTACTAGTGGATATATGTTTTCCCTTGGTAGTGGAGCAGTTACATGGAGAAGCAAAAAGAAACCTACAGTTGCTTTATCAAGTACGGAGGCTGAGTATAGAGGTGCTGCTATGGTAGCATGTGAGGTGGTATGGATACAAAAGTTATTAGGTGATTTGGATATGCAAGGAGATGGTCCAGTTTTCATTCATTGTGACAACATGAGCAGCATATAGTTAGCTATAAATCCAGTGTTCCATGCTAAGACAAAACACATTGAGGTGCACTACCACTTTGTGAGAGAGAAGGTACTTGCAGGAGAGATTGACTTGATATATGTCAGCACACTAGATTAGATAGCTAATATTTTCACAAAGCCATTGGGTGTAGAGAAGCTTCGAAAGTTCCAAAGCTTACTTGGAGTTGCAGAGATAGAGTTGAGCTTGAGGGGGAGTGTTGAGATGGCAAGCTCAATACGTGCAGACATTGATGATGGACCGCCTAGCTAGATAGGTCCGCATGTCTACACTTAGCACGTTGGTGGTCATTATGATATTCACCTGACCACTAACTTATCACTTATTATGTTTAGTTTATTACACCTACCTATAGCTGGCAAAGATATAGCACCAGTCAATTATAGTGTAGTCTATTATGCACTGTTTGACTTAGTAGGTCACTTTCCTTTATGTCGTATCTTATCTATACTTTGTGTACATTGTATAGTGTGTGGAAGAAAAAGAAGAAATTAGTAAGAAAACGTTTTGGCATCCGTCTCTCTTCTTGTGTTCTTAAGTGAGTTTCCTCTTGTGTACACGGTGTGTGTTTGGCACAACAGCTCAAGCAAGTCCCCCCACCACACAATTCTTGACAGTTTTAAAGAAAATGTTGTATGAAACCTTTAACATGAAGGACTTGGGGAATGTTGCATTAGGGCTTGTGCATTATGTGAGAGCGAGACAAAAATATCCTCTATTTGTCTCAAAAGGAATACATTAGGAAGGTACTGAAGCATTTTAATATGGAGAGGAGGAAGACTATCAATGATTCATTTCCTCCATATTCTATGCTTAGGTAGAATGACCAAATGAGTAAAAGTTGAAATGGTCAAAGTTCTGTATGTATTCATGTCACGGGTAAAGACGTCTCTGCCTAGCCGCCCATGTATTACTATACTCACAGTATCTGCTACTGCTACACACTGCAACTAGTGGGGCCCGTCACCATCACCATCACCATCACCATCACAGTCACTTTATTCTTTTAATGACAGTTTGAATAAAGGAAGGTCCCCATCACACAGTGTGACTGTTGGAGTTCCTATTTTCTCTCTCTCTCTCTCTCTCTCTCTCTCTCTCTCTCTCTCTCTCTCTCTCTCTCTCTCTCTCTCTCTCTCTCTCTCTCTCTCTCTCTCTCTCTCTCTCTCTCTCTCTCTCTCTCTCGATCTCCCGCCATAGCTCTTCCAAGAAAGTTTTGATCCTTCTCACCTTTCAACTGGTATTAGAGCATGGTTTCTTGAGCATTCCGACTTGGTTCTGACTCCTTCATCTTCCTATTGATTAGCTACACTCATTGGGTCTTCTTCCCGGCGCCATATCCGACTCCCTTCGAGCTCCGATCACTCCTCGACTTCCCGAGCACCTACCTGGCCCATTTGGGCACCCTCATGGCATTCATTTAGAGGTATTGGAATTATCTTTTGTTATTTTATTTTAGTCCACAGGTTTTGTGAAGCACGGTAGCCATGTCCTCTTGCTTCTTGTGATGCCTACTCTCTACCGGTGACTTTGCCCTTCAAGAGGGAGCTCCTAGGGGTCCTTGACTACTTCCCCAACCTTGCCTTCACCTTGCCTAGCCCTTCCAAAGGCCCCAGATCAATTTGGGCTAGCTTGAAGACTTGCAAAAAATTCATTTTTTACTTCAGCCCTCCTTTGGCACTCATTGGCAACTTAAAAACACTTCATTTGGCACTTGGGAACACCCCCTTGATGCTTGACATTGGTGGTTATCATTGGCATTGATTTGTGGACTAATTTACCTCAATCCAAGACTATTTTCCATAGTCCACAAGCAGCCACAAATAGTGTTATATTAGCACTTTATATTTATTCTTGGTCGGCATTGATATTGGTTGTTCGATGGTCCCAAATGTGCCCCGAATGTTAGGGGAATGTATACCTATGATGTGAGATGCTTTTAGGGCTGAATTTACTCAGTCATTGACTATTTTACATAGTCCGAAGGTAGCCCAAAATAGAGTAGCTCTCTATCATTACACTTTATGCTCATGCTACATAGTCATTTGATGCCCAATTATGCCCAATTTGTGCCTATACATATGGGAAAGTATGCCTATGGTTTTAAGCTTGGATTGAGCCACCATTTGCTCGATTTTGGACATCTATTTGCTACTATAGTATTCATGGCTGAAGCTCTTTTGCTTATGTTTGGATGTGCCTATTGCTTTCGAGCTATGTCTTGGATGTATACATCGATGTAGTGACTCTCGAGGATCAACATAGAGCTTGGATTTACTCTCGAATCAATGGTTGAGCTTGAGCTCACTTCACACAGCATTTGGATCTTCATCTCTGATGTACTTATGGCATGTACTTTGCTTATGTCTGACCGGTCTTGACATGCTTAGCCTATACCACTACTACATGCTAGTTACATTGTTTGGAGTTGGATGCTATTGAGCCTTCCTTTGGCTTGACATTTGATTGCTCGAAGCTTCCTTTGGCTATTTCTTGGCTTGCCAGAGTTACAGTTTGGATGTACTTGATGTCTATGGATGCTACACGACCTATATGCTCATGAGGTCTTATTGATGCTTGATCTTGGATCTTCTAGCAGTGGTGCTATCATATGCCCTTTTTGAGCTTATTTGCTTGATATTTATGGCTTTTGTGCCAATGAAAGAATCTTGATACTCTTGGCAGACATTGAGTAGACGGTTTATGCTACTTGAGCATTCAGATACTTGAGACTGGGATCTTCACTTGGATGATGAATGGTTGATATGCAGTGGTCCTCACAGATGTACTTGGGCTGATTTGGGCTTTGCACTCCCTAAGCATACACCTCTTTGTGTCAGGTCGTGCCACTATTGTGTACACTTTGCCCTATTACATAGGGGGTATACCAGCTTATTGACAAATTCATTTAACATGCTTGGGAATTTGCTCAATGTCTGTATGATTTTCACATGCTGATTTATGCCTGCTTGATGCTGGTTATGCTTTGACAGTCAGTGGGGTTGACTTGGTGCATTCATTTTGCCTATAGTTTGCTCTCATTGTACCTGGTTGTAATTTATTACAGCAAGCAGTTATGCATGGACTGACGTGGAATTTTCATGTTGAATCATCCTAATTTTATGTGCTTTTGATTGTACTTGGTGGGCAACATCATTTGCCATTAGATCGTGGTCATTTTGCCCTAGTTTTGGTGGTATTTTAGATGTTTACAACAGAAAACAGCAAGCAGTTTGAACTATCTATACCATTTTGGACTGCAGTATGGCATCTTCTTCCACTGACAGTGCTATCTTCAACATTACTAAGCTTGATTGTATGAATTATGCCTATTGGAAGAGCAAAGTTTGACAGGTGTTGGTGCAAAAATCTCAAATAAAGCCATTTAGGATGCATGGCGAGCAGCCTAAAACTATGACTAATGACGAATGGGATGAGTTCGATGAGTTATACAAGTCCACCCTCATCTTGTATCTCACCGAACATGTGCATTACAATGTGGTTGAGGAAGCACAGAGTACTTGGTAGCTTTGGGATAAATTAAGCACCTCTATGACAAGAAAAGTCTAGCAAGTCAAATATATTGGTTGAAGCAACTTATGGACATGCGCATGAAGGAGAATATGACAATGTCTGCTCATTTGAGCAAGTTCCATGCTATTCTCAAGAACTTAACTTCGCAGGGCATTACCTTCAATGATGAGGTTACTCCATTGTTTTTGCTTGGGACTCTAAGTGAGTCATGGGATGTATTCCACATTGCCTTACGTGCTCGTGCTACTATTTTGAGCTTGCCTGATGTAGAGAGTGCTCTTCTGCAAGAAGAGATAAACCGTAAAAACTTGGATGCCTCTCATGTGTCGCATGCTTTGACTGTTAGAGGTAGAGATGGTTATGGAAAGAATGGCCGTGGTTATGGACGTGGTAGAGACTCGTAGAAGTCTAGGTCTAAGTTGCATGGTAAGTCACACAACAAGTATCGTGGAAGAAATGCTAATGTGACATGTCATCATTGCGGCAAGAAGGGTCACATACGCCCACAGTGTCATGAGTTGCGCAATGGGAAGTGCAAAGAGAAGGGAAAAGACAAAGTATAGGAAAAGTCCTCAGATCGCAACATTATTCCTATGAAATCCAATGTAAAAATTGAGGAGAAAAATGCCATGCAGACTGATGACTCTGATGGGGAGTACATACTTGCAACTAGTTCTTGTGATGCTACGTCGTTGATCGAGGTTCACTCTATGTATGTGCAGTGCTAGCCTTTGGATTTTAGTGCTTCATTTCATGTCACACCATGTTGTGAGTGGTTCCATTCTTACCGAGTTCTTACCACACTGTCTTTGTTTTAGTTTGCTTGGGTAATGACAGCTCACTTACTATTGTTGGCATTAGGGATATACGACTGCAGTTCTCTACTGGGTAGTACTTTTCTATTACAAGATGTACATCATGTACTTGCGCTTACACACAATCTTATATCTACAGAGCAGCTTGATGATGTTGGATTTCATGTTTCATTTGGAGATTTTGTCTGGAAGATCACCTGTGGGGCAGACTTGTGCTTGCTAGAGGTGCCAAGGCTGGCAGCCTCTATCCTCTTGTAGTTGATGGGTCCTCTGTTGATCATGTTTTTCCAGTCAATTCCATCCCACATATATCTCTTTGGCATGCCCATTTGGGCCATATGTCCTTGAAGGGAATGAAAATGTTTTTTGGTTTGCAATACTTATTGCCCCTTGACTATGCATGTTTTGATTCATGTGAGCATTGTCTTTATGGCAGACAAACTAGGAATACGCATAAGGAGTCAGGTAGGACACACATGAGTAAGCCCCTGGTATTGGTACATTTGGATGTCTGTGGGCCCATGCCCTGTCAATATGGGTGGTGCAAAGTATTTTGTCACGTTCATTGATGATTTTTCAAGTAAAGTCTAGGCTTATCCCATTAAGCTTAAGTCAGATGTCTTGCATTGGTTGAGAACTAGACTGGGCATAGGCTGAAATGCCTTAGGACTGACAATGGGGGAGAATATGTGTCACTTGCCTTTGAGCAGCTATGTGATGAGAGGAGTAATAAGCGTCAGCTGACCACCCCCTATACCCCACCCTAGAATGGTTTGGCTAAGCGGATGAATAGAACCATTCAGGAGCATGTGCGTAGTATGCTTAGCCATGCATGCCTAAGACATAGAGCTTTTGGGCTAAGGCATTCAATACATCTATGCATTTTATCAATAGATCACCTTCCAGTGGTTTGGATTTTCAGGTTGCAAGAGGAGGTATGGATTGGGAAACCTCTGTCTTATACGCATCTACGTGTCTTTGGATGTGAGGCATTCTGCCATGTGCCCAAGGACAAGTGGACTAAGTTGGATCCTAAAAGTGTCAAATGCATTTTCCTTGGCTATGGAGATGCAGGCGAGATGGGTTACCACCTCTAGGATCCGTAAGCACGAAAAGTTATCCGCAGCCATGATGTAATCTTCCATGAAGACAAGATGCATAGGAAGCCTAAGAAGGTGGTAGAGATACACAAGGTTATATTCCAGGAGGAGCCACGTGCTCCTGCACAGCCAGTTGAATAGCCTGCAGCAACAACACATGGCCAAGGTGTTGGATAGGATGCTAGACGTGCAGCAAAGCCTGTAGTGAGACAGTCTACTAGAGCTAGACGTCCACCTGATAGATTTGATCCCTCAATGCATTATGTCTTGGTTACAAATGCAGAAGAGCCTCTCACCTATGATGAGGCTATGCGCAGGGGTGACAATCACTCCTAGGAGAGGGCTATGCAGTCTAAGATGGACTCATTGCATAATAATATGACTTGGGATTTGGTTGCATTGCCTAACGGCAAGAAGGCTTTACCATGCAAATGGGTGTAAAAGCTGAAAAGTACCCCTAGGCACCCCAAGCTGGCTTATAAGGCAAGACTTGTTGCTCACGGTTTTAAGCAGAAGCATGGAGTTGAATTTGATGAAGTCTTTTCTCTTGTGGTCAAGTTGACCACCCTATGCTTGGTTTTAGCCTTAGTCACGCAGCTTGACTTGGACATGTATCAGATGGATGTTAAGACTACATTCTTGCATGGAGATTTACATGGAGTAGGCTAAGGGCTTTGCAGAACCTAGTAGGGAGCACCTAGTGTACAAGTTAAGGAAAAATCTTCATGGCTTGAAGTAAGCACCTAGGGAGTTGTATCATAAGTTTGATGCCTTCATGTAGTCACAGAGCTACAGCAGGGGTGCTATCGATTTGTGTCTTTACGCGAAGACAGCCCATGATGGCTCATTGCTTATTTTGATACTTTATGTGGATGATATGCTGATAACAAGGAGAGCTCATCATAATGAGCTAGATGCTCTTAAATCTAAGTTGAAGAAAAGCTTTGAGATGAAGGATTTGGGACAGGCCTCTCACATTCTTGGTATGCGCATTAAGCAAAATAGACATCAGGGACTACTCTACCTCTCATAGAGGGAGTATAGTCATAAAGTCGTTGAGTGTTTCCAAATGCGGGACATGAAGCCTATTGCATGTCCATTACATTCTTATATGAAGGTCTCATAGGCCGATTGTCCGTAAACAAATGAAAGTCCACAACAAATATGTGTATTTGCTATGGTAGCCAGGATACTGGAGTTGTGGGGTACATTGATTGTGATTATGCAGGACATGCAGATAGTAGAAAGTCCACTTCTGGCTATATATTCACCTATGATGGAGGTGCTATCTCTTGGATATCCAGGGTTCAGAAGTGTATGGCTCTCTCTACCATTGAGGTCGAGTATGTTGCAGCCACTGAGGCTTACAAGGAGGCCATATGGTTGGGCCTTTTGGTTCATGACCTGGGATTGATTCTATACCTTCGTTGCATTCAGATTCTATGAGTGCTATTTAGCTAGCCAAGAATTCGGTCTTCCATGCAAAGATGAAACAGATTGAGGTGAGGTATCACTTCATACGTGGGGTCGTGGAGAACAAGTCTGTTGACCTTGTCAAGATCTCCACTAACAAAAATCCTGCAGATTTGCTCACGAAAAGCCTCACTAGTGAGTGCTTTGCCTTCCTCAAGAGATTGATGGCCGTTGGATGAGATGACATTTTTCCTCATCCTGTTGTACATGTGTACATTGTATTGTCTTTTCTTTTTCTTTTCACTCATCACTAGGGCAGATTTTCCTTTAAGTGAGAGGTTGTTGGGGGTAAAGGCACCTCTGCCTAGCCACCCATGTATTACTACATTGACAGTACTCCCCACTGCACACTGCAGGTAGTGAGCGTCCATCACCGTCACCGTCAATATATTCTTTATTCTTTATTTTTTTTGTGATAGTTTGAATAAAGGAAGGCCCAGTCACACATTGTGACTATTAAAGTTCCCATTTGGTCTCTCTCTCTCTCTCTCTCTCTCTCTCTCTCTCTCTCTCTCTCTCTCTCTCTCTCTCTCTCTCTCTCTCTCTCTCTCTCTCTCTCTCTCTCTCTCTCTCTCTCTCTCTCTTGCTCTCCTGCCATAGCTCTTACAAGCAAGCTTCGATCCTTCTCACCTTTCAATTTGTAGTTGGTAGCTTGATGTATGCCATGGTACTACGTCCAAACATTGTCTATGTGGTGGGAGTAGTTAGTAGATATATGATAAACCCTAGTAAGAAGCATTGGGAGATAGTAAATAATATCCTGAGATACTTGAATGGCATTAGATCTATGTGCATATGCTTTGAAAGGAAGGATGCATACATCCTTGGATATATACATGCTAATTTTGTGGAAAGCATAAACTCTAGGAGGTTTATTGCAGGTCTTGTCTTTACTTTTACAAGTGGTGCAGTCTCTTGGGTCACTTGATTGTAGCCATATACAGCTTTATCTACCATTGAGGTAGAGTATGTTGCAGCCACTAAGGCTTACAAGGAACCCATATGGCTTACTTGTCTATTGGAAGACTTGGATATTACAGGTGAGATATCTACATTGCACTGTCATAGTCAAAATGCCATTCAATTGGCATGGAACCCTAGCTTTCATGTAAAGACAAAGCACATTGTGGTAAAGTATCACTTCATCAAGGAGGTTCTTGAGGACAAGTATATTGATCTTGTCAAGATCCATATGGATGATAGCCCTATAGATCTTCTCACAAATATTTTACCTTTGAAGTGCTTTGTACACTACAAATTCACTAAAAGATATAGACCATATACCAACATTTAAAGTGACACAAATATTCATAAAAAATTTGCTCCCATCATCGCTAAAAGGATTGGTATGTATGCCTCTAAAGATTTGTCGCAATCAGCTTCGCAAACACAATGTAAATAGCAACATTTTTTTAAACGCAAATAGCAATGCATGCAGTAAAGTAGTGATGTGAATAGTGATAGTTGTAGAGGGAAAAAAATTAAGTGGCTACCATGTCATCTCCCAACACCATGTGCTAAATAGTATTCCATAGTTGTAGAGGGAAAAAAATGGTTATTGATTCACTATTCAAATAGGTACAAGACTGATGACGATAACTCATAAAACTACATGGAAACATAGAGAGGAGAGTCCAAAATGAACATGAAACTGTATGTATAAATATCACAAAATGTAATTCTATATAAAAGATAAGAAATATATCTAAGGAATGCTACATGAAAAGAGATTGCACAAATCATAGGGTCGAAAAAGGAAATGATGTGCGCTCCACAAATCCAAGAGCATACTACAGCTCCTCGCCATTTAAAAGCTCACCTCGACGCAATGGAGCGTGAAACAAACTTTGCAATATAAACAACCAAATATTAATCCACAATATATAAATCATTACAAAAAAACTAATGTCTGCAAACAAGAAGGAGGCTTGACTTACTAGGTTGCCTTGAGCGCATAAGTCTATCTATGAGTATAGTGAGACTGTATCTCTTTGTATATCGAGTCTCCAAACCTGTAGGATCATGGTTTGTAATGGAGTGCTGCAAAGAAAACAAAATAGCATTGTTAGAAATAAGGTTGTTATTAATATAAGTGATTTTCCAAATAGGAAAGTGGGAAGAACCAAAAGAAAACTTACAAAATCCTCCAAATAAGTATTATGGCTGCACCACTCCCCAAATGATATATGATCCCTGCCTCCAATTGTGCCCTCGCTGCCTCCCGCTACGACTACCATCGTCTTGGAGAGTTTATGGCCTCCTCCCTAAGTGTCTACTAATCCTCTTTGTCCAACCACTCGGGCTTTGAGGCACCGCTTTTGATTGCCTTGCATACATTTGATTGTCCATGTGACATGTATGCACGCATATAATCCATCATCCATCCTATGGAAAACCTCTCTATTGTCATAGGTATTGAGAACTCCTTGTGCAAGGATGCTACCACATAGTCCTTGCTCCCCTTTATTATATTCTTCTAATGGTCTAAAATGTTGTGCCTAAATACTTGTTGGCACAACTCTCTCATGTAAGACATTACCCTCCTCCCCTCATCATTCATGATCACAGCACCTGTTTTCTCATCTACGAGGTATCCATACCCTACTAGGATATATTTAAGGTGCACCCTCTCCCACATGCAACCATGCTCCTAGGCATAACCAAGATACATTGTATGTTGGCTTACTTGTGAGGGTGGTATATCTTGGAGTAGCACCCATAGGGGTGCCATCTGTGGTGGTTGAGAAAAACCTAGAGTCACGGGAGTAGACGTCCCTATATGTGTGACAAACCCAGGAGGTGACAAGTGTCCACTAGACCAAGAAGATGGGGCACTACATCAGTGCCTCCATAACACCCACATGAGCTACCCTCTCAAGAAATGGTACTAGAGTGAGGAGTAGCAACTGACCGTGGACTCGCAACATCTATATCACCGTAGCACCTCCCAAAAATATTCCCTTCCTTCGAGGCCAATCTTCTAGAGCATCAACTCCACCTACTAGAGTTTGAAGCATCAAAGCAGCATACTAAGGAAGACCTCACAAAATGGCTAGATGATGACCGTGACAACTTCTGGTCTACCATATCTCTAGAGCAGGCCATCTAATCTGGAGACATAAGTGTGAAGATTTCCTATAACTCCTCATTTGTCATCCCTTGACTCATTTTTCTCTCCAGGTATCATTAAAGGTAACTTGCATAGCCAGAAAACGATGTTAGCATAATCAATATAAGGATTTAGATAAAGCATGATAATATAACTCTACAAAAAAGGATATTAATTAAAATATATATATTAAAGTATCCTTAAAAGTGAATTATCAATGAATTAAGCAAGTAATGCAAATACAACTAGGGCCTATGGCTCCATGTCAAGCTCTTGGCATAGCTTGGCATACACTAGAAGGTCTATACACAGCTCTCCATAGAAAGAGGGGTCCACGAAAAATTCTTGGTCTTCTATCTCTTCATTTGCATTACCCATGCTTGTCTCCTCCACACACTCCAAGCCTTCCTTACCCTTCACGCTCGCAACATCAATCTCTCTACCTATATACTCTCCTTGTCCTTGTTGGGTATCATGGAAAATTTAACAAAAAGGGTCATGCACCTATTCACAATGACTCAGCAAGAAAACGTATCGCATAGATCATTCTATCTTTTCTCAGAATCTAGCTCCTGAAATCCAGATGGACCTCATTGAATAGTTGTCCGTGCTCCTTGCAATACCACTTTAAACCACTATATATCAAATATGATCATGGAGAAGCTATGGTAATCCACTAAGATAACACTTACAAGTTACCAAAATACTCCATCTCATCTACTAAAATATCCTCCGAATTTCCTACTTTTCTTCAAATCCATTCGTTCCCCTACAATGTCTCTTTTTTCTGTGATATGTTCCCATAATAAGTTGCCCACATTCTTAAAGATGTGCATGGGATTCAACAAGTGGTTTGATCTGTAAGTGGGTCCAATATGGCAACTCATAGAAAACTAAGAACCATCACATTTTGCTTGGATGTGACTCCTCGTGGACCATTTTCAACTCATATTAGATTTGAGCATTCGTTCGAGTTGAAGGTTGTCCAAGAAAATCTTCCCTCAATTCATGACCCTCCGGCAAGAAAGCAGTGTGCCCCTGGTATACCATCTTCTTCATGGTCCTTGACCTTCAAGAGTCTGCCTGTTGCACAATGGACATGCATGATAACCTGAGGTAGCCAGACCTATCACAATATCCCTATCTAGTCAACACAAACTTGAATGAGTCATGTTAGATATCATCAATGAGAATGGAAGCCCACTTACTTGAGCACTCTTCAAATCCTAGAAAGTAATGCATGGTCCACATAAAAATGGCTCCTATATTACCAAACCACCAACCATCATGCTTGCTCATGTCTTCCACAACAACCCCCTCCTTCCACAAAATCTTGAGCTCATTAGCTAATGGACAAAGATAGACATCCATGTTCTTGACTTTATAGTACATGGGAATAAGAAAGCTAAGGATCATGTATTCTTTCTTCGTAGAAAGCCATGGTGGTATTTTATAGTTTACAAGGACTACAGGTCAGACACTATAAGAAGTTGAGCAGAGACAGAATGGATTCACGCAATAATGCATAGCAAGACTCAGTTGAAAATTCCTTGGCTCCCGTGCAAAACTTGGAAAATGGAGTCAATGTAACTCCATATGCATGAATTTACTGGCATTTGTTGAACTCCATCTATGGATCTATTTTAGGCATATCACGTTGTCAAGCTCGCCATTTATATCGTACGAAACATGTGATGTATATGTAGTGTAAGTGAAAAGTATTTGAGAATCTTTTGAGAGATGGTTTGCCCTTGTTGTCTATCTCATCGATACCTTGAGCACCAAACTTTGGATATGTCTCCACAGTCTCATAGTCTCCTTGAAAGAGAACACAAACCTTGACACATATATAATTGTTGTTTTAGTCCATGCCAAGCTTTCATAACACCAATTGTACATCATTATGAGACTTAGATATCGTGTTTCTAGGTGACAATATGTGATATTTTAGCAACTTGAAAAAAAACCAAGCACCTTTGAAAAGCATAAAAACCATTTTTATAATGGAGTCAAAGAAAAAGGAGCATAGTATGTACCTAAACAACTTGGTCACACTCGCATCACTTCATTTATACTTTACCTAAACACTTAAGAGCACAAGTAGCATCTTTAAGCGAGATACCTAGTACCCATCATACAATGGTATGTACGCCTCCTCTCTCAATGGATCAAATGACTTGACATCTGTGGGTAGTAATGCATCGATCATTGCCTCCATCTCAGGCTTAGGCACTCCATCCATTGCGCGTCCACGAACTCTTCTTATGACCCACAATATGTGTGCTCCTTGGGACGGAATGCCACCTCTTTGTAGACATTTCTAGGGCATATCTAATATCGTTATATGTGATATTCAATTACAGTGAAAATGTAAAGTATGATTGGTATATACTTTTCTTATTGTTAGATCAAAGTTTGAGATTTCTTGATCAATGATTTCTAATTAAATCTCTCCAAAGCGTCACATGTGGTCTATAGAGACAAGTGACACTTTTTGTCAAATTGCCAGCTTACACTGAGTGCAAGGATACAAGACACCTTCATTGAGATATGCCTCATGATCTTAGATGTCACGACCGTCATCATTGTCCATTTCGTCTATGTTACCACGTAGACAATATAATTTTGTTTCCCTCATTGTTTCTCTTCCTCCACTTTAGTCTCTACTTTTCTTTTGTGCTCTCTATTCTTATATTTCTTTCCATCTCTCTATCCACAAACAAAAGTAAATAGAGAAAATTAAAAACTTAAAGAACAAAGAAATGGAAAACAAGGTCTCCCTCTCTCTCTTTATCTTGCTCTTTTCCTCCACCTCTTTCTTTCTCTCTCCCTATTCCTCTTTCCCCCTCTGTTTTTATCTCTTCTCTCTCTCTACTCCCTCTCTCCATCTCACTATTTCTCTTCCCCTCTATATTTTTGTCCCTACCACTACAAGATACATGCCTTATGCTGACGTTCAAAGTGATGAAAATGTTCATAAAGAAATTTGCCCCCGTCGTCGCAAAAAATGTCGGTATTAGCGATGCCATGAAACAGTTGCTATCATCGTCGCTATTTGTATTGCGACGCAAATAGCGATATTGATAGCGACACTTTTAGTAAATTTGTGATGCTAATAGCAACGGTAACATAGTTATGTGGCAAGGCAACTGCCCTACCACAAATAGCACTATATGCTTTATTTTGGGCCATACAAAAGAGTTTCAATAATGTGTACAATGCTCGTCTAAATGAAGGCGAAGTGTATTTGAATCCATAAGACTGATACATAAAATAAATACAAGATCGTGTAATGAAAGTGACGATACAATCATGGCAAGATACAAAGGATGCTAATAACATAGTGCATAGAAAATGTCTACATAAATCACATGACCAAAAAGGAAGAGCAAGTGCACTGCACAGATCCAAGGGCAAGCTATAGATCCTTGCCATCCGAAAGCTCGTCCTGCCGCAAAGGAACATCGAAAAAAAAATAAATTAACTACACATCAGTACACCATATAATAATGCATTTTAATTAAATTTAGTAACTACGGACAACAAAGATAAGTGACTTACAGGGCCGCCACGTCCATACAATCGGTTGATCAATGCAGTGAGACCGTGTCTCTCTACATATCAAGTCTCTAGGCCAGGTGGGATCATGATTTGTAATGGAGTGCTACAAAGAAAACAAAATACGGCTGTTAGAAACACAATTGCAAAAAAAAAAAAGCAAGCAAAACAAAACAAAAGCTTACAAAGTCCTCCAGATAAGTCATGTGGCTACCACTCCCAAGATGATGGACCACTCTTGCCTCCAGTTGTGTCCTCGCCGCTCGCACTGCTGTCTCCAACGTCCTAGAGAATCTGTAGCCTCCTCCCTAAGTCGGTGCCAGTCATCCGCGTCTAGCCACTCGGGCTTTGAGGCCCCACTCTTAAGTGCCTTGTGTGCGTTCGATCATCTGTGTGACATGTACGTATACATGCACTCCATCATCCAGCTTGTGGAGAACCTATCTGTTGCAGCGGATATCGAAAACTCCTTATGCAAGGATGCTACTATGTAGTCCTTGCTCCCTTCCGATATGTTATTCCAATGATCCAAGACGTTGTGTTGAAAAACTTGTTGGCACAACTCTCTCATATGAGCCATCATCCTCCTCCTCTCATCATTCATGATGATGGCTCCTATCCTATCATCTACAAGGTATCCATACCCCTCTAGGGTATGCCTAAGATATGTCCTCTCCCACCTGCGCCCCTGCTCCTAGGCATATCTATGAGACCCCTATACATCTGGGATACCTACAGAGGTAGTATCTCTCAGAGTAGCACCCATAGGGATGCCACCTATAGACGGCTGAGCAAAAGCTAGAGTGATTGGAGTAGATGGCCCCACAGGTGTGACAAACCCCATAGGTGATGCAACTCCAGCAAAACGACGAGACGGAGACACCTCCACAACAACCACCTGAGCCCGGCTCTCTCGAACCTGCACAAGAGCGAGGAGTAGTACATGTATCCCAAACCGACTGTGAGCTCACTGTATCCATGTCTCCGCCCATCCCCCAAAACCACTCTCTACGTCCAGCCCAAGTTTGGAGTGTTGACCTTGTCTACTAGAAATTGAAATATCAGAGCGCACCGAAGTAGATCTAACAGAATGACGTAATGGTGTTCGAGACAGCTCCCGGTCTGCCATATCTCTAAACCAAGTCATCTGATCTGGAGGCATACGTGTGAAGATCTTCGTCGCTCATCCCTCGACTCATCATGGTGATCTAAATATCCACAAAGGTCACCTACACAGATAAAAATTAATGTTAGCATAATCAATATAAATTAAGCAAAGCACGATAATATAAATCTTTAAAAAATGATCTTACTTAAAACACATGTCTTATTACCCTTATAAGCGATTCGTCAACAAATTGAGTAGGTGGATGCTCCAAGTATAAAGTATCCTATGGTCCCATGTCAATCTCCTGACACAACTCCGCATACACTGAAAAGTCGATAGACAGGTCACCACAAAAGGATGAGTCCACCTTATTCTCAAAGAATTCTTGGACTCTTGTATTTCCATTATTGTTACCCGATTCTAGCTCCTCTACATGCTCCAAGCTTTCGGTAGCCTCCACCCCTTGCAATATGGATCCCTCTATTTGCATATTGTCCTCATCTACGCTAGAAACATTGCTTTGATCATATACTCTCGCACTTCGGGGAGCTGAAGGTATAACATACCACCATCGAGGTTGTCGGGGGTTTGGATAGAAAATTACATGTTCAAAATCACATACAAGAGAGATTTAACTTTTGTGACATGTATCATGTCGTAATAAAATTTTTAAAAAACATGAGTTTATGCACATGTTCACAATGGGCCGGCAATAAAACGTGTCGCACAAATCCATCCATTTTTTTTCAAAATCTATTTCGAGAAATCTATGGATCTCATTGAATTGTTGCTCCAACTCCTTCAAGGCACTTTGAACCACTCCACATCGAATAGGATCATGGAGAAGCTATGATAATCCACCATGATAATACTTTGCAAAATACTCAATCTCATCTATAACGGTGTTTGGATCCATTGCTCGTTGTCGGCTCTCTTGCTCAAACTTTGCCATCATACCACAATCTGTTGTGGAGCGCATTTTGTTGATACGCTCCACACAGAAATGACGTTTGTACAACCACACCACACTGTATATTTTGTATTGTTCATTGAAACATTCAATTAATTGTCGCATATAAAATGTAGATATGAAAAACCCTAAACACATCGTCACCTTTGTACTACATCTCCTCGAGAATTCCCACTCCTCAGTTGAGACCTCTGCCCCTTTGCGAGACGCTGCGGTAAAAGCTCTATGCAACCATTTTGTTGACATAAACCGCGGCACTCCATCCATCGCACGCCCACAAACTCTTCTAACAGGCCGCAAAGGGTGCACTCCTCCTTGGGATGAGACATCACCTCCCTGTAATAATTTTTTTGGCCACATCCAATGTTTTGGTATATGATATTCAATTAGTTTGTGAATACAATGCATGATTGATATATACTTTTCTTACCATTTGCTCAAAATCTGAGATCGCATGATCAATGATCTTTGATTGAAACTCACAGAAGCATCGTACGTGTTCTATAGACAATCAATATTTTCACCTAATTGCTAGCTTACATTGAGAGCAAGGACATGGGACAGGCTGATTAAGATATCCCTCGCGATCTTGAACATCATGGCCTTCATCATTTCCATTTGGTCTACGTTATGACAAATAATTTGTTTTTGTTATCATTCTTTTTTTCTTTCTTAAATTATTTGAGAATGGATTTCTTCTCTTATAACTCAAAAAAATTAACGTATGTAAAGTCTCCACCCACCTACGAACAGGCCTACAGTATGTAAAGTCTTATATGTTAATAAGCTATGCATGGGGATGAGGGAGTAGCTACTGTATGTCGGAGTGTTTCCCGTCATGTGGTATTGCACCGGACCTCGCCACCTTTTTTCATTTGTGTGCACCTTTAATAAAACCTCTCTCTCTCTCTCTACTACTACCACTACTATTACTAGTACTCGCCTTCCCAAAGCATTGAACACACCCAAGATACACCCTAAACAAAACCTCTCTCTCTGATCTCTCTCTCTTTACTACTACCACTACTTCTAGTACTTGCCTTCTCGAACACACCAAAGGTGCACCTTTAATCAAACCTCTCTCTCTCTCTCTCTCTCTCTCTGTACTACTACCACCACCACCACTGCTATTACCACCACCACCACCACCACCACCACCACTACTACTACTACAAACAAGAAAAGAAAAAGTTAAAGAACAAGATCTTACTCTCTTTTTATTTTTTATCCATTCATCCTCCTCTCTCCCTCCCTCTCTCTCTCTCTCTCTCTCTCTTTCTTTATTATGTTTCATGTTTATTTCCTCTCTCTCTCTCGTTCCTTCTTTCTTTTTCTCTCTTCCTCTCCGTCTCTCAATTCCTTTAACAAAACATCTCTCTCTCTCTCTCTCTCTCTCTCTCTCTCTCTCTCTCTCTCTCTCTCTTCTTCTTCTTCTTCTTCTTCTAGTGCTATTGCTACTTCTACTACAACAACAAACAAGAAAAGAAGAAAAAACTACTACTACTACTATTACTACTACTACTACTAACAAGAAAAAAAAACTACTACTACTACAACAAACAAGAAAACTACTACTACTACTACCACCACCACCACTACTACCACTACAAACAAGAAAAGAAGAAATTAAATAACTACTACTACTACTACAAACGAGAAAAGAAGAAATTAAAGAATAAGATCTTACTCTCTCTTTGTTTTTTATCCATTCATTCTCCTCTCTCCCTCCCTCCCTCTCTCTTTCTTTATTATGTTTCATGTTTTTTCCCTCTCTCTCTCATTCCTTCTTTCTTTTTCTCTCTTCCTCTCCCTCTCTCATTTCCTCTATTTCTCTCTCAGTGCACATAATTTTTAACAAAAAAAAGCAAAAGAAAAGGAGAAAAAACAAAAACAAACCAAGAGGGAACAATGCACTCATCGCAAAGTCCCGAGGATGGATTCGGCGGCTCCTCTTCGCCCTCCGTGCACTTTCTCCTCTTTTTCGTGAATGGCAGTGGCGGTGAGAAGCTCTCATTCTTCCTCTTTCTCTCCCACGCAAGATTCAATTTACTCTCCCTTTTCCTCCCTCTTTCGCTCTTTTGCACAAAATGCCACGCTCGAGTTTCGGCCCGCTTTTTTTCGCCTGAGTACCGTCACTATTTGTGTCACTAATTTGCATCGAAAATGGCCGTCACTATGCTTTTATATCCTTGTAGTGCACCCCTCTTTCTTTCTCTTTTTCCTTTTCCTTGTTTTTCTCCCTTAATTTCTCTTTGTTTCTCTCTTTCCCCTCTCTCTCATTGTTTCTCTCCCTCTCTTTATCTCTCTACTTCTCGTCCCAATATTCCTCTCTTTGTTTCTCTTTCTATCTTTCTATTTTTTATGAAGCCCTTCTCTCTCCTTTTTTTATTTCTCTCATTCTTTCTCTCTTCTTTCCTTCTTCCTTCTTCTCTCTACTTCTCTCTCTCCTTTCCTCCTCCCTTTTCACTTAATGCATCTCTCTACAAATAAAATTAAAGAAAGAAAATAAGAAACTTAGAAAACAAAGAAATGAAAAGCAATGTCTCCCTCCCTCTCTTTATCTCTCTCTTCCCCTCTCCCTCTTCTTTCTCTTTCCCCTCTCTCTCATTCTCTCATTGTTTTCTTATTTCTTTCCCTCTCTCTATTTTGATTTTTCCCTCAATTTCTCTTTTTCTCTCTCCTTCCATCTCTCTCTATCTTTCTCTCTTTCCCTCCATGTCTTTAATTGTCTCTCCCTCTCTGTTTTTTCTTTTCACTCTCCTTCCTCTTTTTACCTTGCCCTTCTTTTCTACCCTCTCCCTCTCTCATCCTTCCTTCTCTCTCCCTCTCTATTTCTCCCTTCCTTTCCTCTCTCCTTTCCTTTTCTCTCCCCACCCTTATTTCTATCTCTTTTTCCTTTTCTTTGTTTCCTCTCTCTTTGTTTTTCCCTTTCCCTTTCTCTCCCTCATTGTTTCTCTCACTCACCTTCCTCTCTTTCCCTCCATCTCTCATTTCTCTCCATCCCTTCTTCTCCCTTTCTCTTTCCCTCCCTTCCTCTCTCCCTCTCTTTCAATGCATATCTCTACAAACAAAAGCAAAGAAAGAAAAGAAAAAAAATACAAAAACAAAGCAAGAAGAGGCAATGTACTTACCTCAAATGCTTGAAGATGAAACTCTTTGTGCCTCCCTTTCGCGGCTTCCTTCCCTTCTCCTTTGCACTCTTTTCCTTCTTCTTCACATATGACAACGATGAGCTCTTCCTCTCTCTCTCTCTCTCTCTCTCTCAAAGCTTTGAGCTTTCTCACTCTCTCTTTCATTCGCTCTTACAAATACTTTTGGCAAATGACGCGTTTGAGTTTTTGATATTTTTTTTCTCTCAGTGGTGTCATTAATTGGTAATGCCACTATTTTGTGTCAAAACCGGCCCTCACTATCGCCCCATTTCCTTGTAGTGATTGTTGATGGGCATTAGATAATATATTTACTTTCTTCTTAAATTTCCATAGAGGAACATTGGGTTTTCAATGGAAGATTGTCGGGATAAAGACCAATGGCCTATGGCTAGGTGAGCACTCCTTATATACACATACACTATACAATCATAGACAAAGTGAAAATAATAAAAAATAAGGGTACCATTCATTTTGGTATTCACATAATTCTCTTATGCTCTTCTCTCTCCCTCAACTCCTTTTACTCAATAGCTTCTACCTTGCATCCTACCATTGCTTTCCTCTCATGGCTAACTTTCTACACAACACGTAACAAATATAATTGATGATTGTGAGGGAAAACATTAAAATGGCTTAGGATCATATCATGTTTTATACTAACCAAATCATACTCCACAAGGGCTCCTATGTATCTCCATGGGAATATAAAAAGAAAAATGTACTATTCACATGTTAAAAGAGGTACCATTCTCACATCTTGAAGAGCTTAGAATCAATATCTTGAAAGAGGTACTATTCTCACTACAAGCTTTAGATCTAAGTCAAACATGTCATTCGACTTGAGAAGCCATATTGAGGATTGATTTGAGGGTTGCCATGGCCCAATTTAGTTACATTTAGGTAGCCATTAGTGGCTAAAATTGAAGCAAAACAACTTGATTTTGAACGCTTGGAAAGAGGTCTTGGCAATGCTTTTGATGTATACAAGCATAGGGCTTGCTTAAGCAATAGATAGCTTGACATTTGTAAGTAAGGATTACTATTTCTATATTATGCTTGTTTTGTAGTAATTATGTCCCAATTATGTTAATGGCATCAAAATTGTAAAGATTGTTTATATACTATTGATTTTAGGTAGCTATATAATACTTGAAAAATAGATGAAAGAAATGAAAATTTACAATAAATCTATATGCCTTTGGGAGTTCTAGAATGTCAAACATGCATTTATTTTGGGCTATATTGATGTTGCTTTAGCCATTCTATGGCTTTGTGGAGCACTCTAAATTGTAGTTAGTTGGTCTTTTTGGATTTACAGTTGAGTGTACCTTGGTATTTTGGTGCATAGGAGATATGGAAGTCGTTATGGGTTCATCATCTACTTTTAAAAATACATAATTTAACATTGAAAAGTTGAATGTCACAAAAATTTCTTATTGGAAAAAGCAAATCTATATTATATTGATTTAGAAAAAGCAAGCAGAGCCAATCAAATGCAATGATGTTAAGTGCAGGGGCATGGATGCAAACATAGAGGAAGAAATAAATGAGGTGGCACGTCCCACTATCATATTGAGATTCTCAATATCCATTTATTGTTATGTAAAAGACATGGTAGGTGGTGCATTTAGTGTATGGAAGAAGCTTTGTGACTTGTATGAGAAAGAAAGTGATTTTTTGCAGGTATATTAGTTGAAAATACTTATCACTCTCTACATGGAGGATGAGACTTTCATGTTGAATTGTCTTATTGAGTTTAATATCATTTTTAGTTAGTTGACACATAGAAGATCATTTATCATGATTCAATCAAGATTGTATTCTTGTTGGTCATCTTGCATGAGAGTTGGGATACTTTTTTAAGGATAGCAATTAGCAAATTTGCACCTCAAGTGGTCTTATGAGTGCCGATATTGAGAGCAATTTGCTCACCAAGAAGGTGAATAGAAAGGATAATACATGTTCAAAAAACTCTAGTCTACTCATTGTGAGAGGAAGATCAAATTACAAGGGGAACTCTAGTGAGAGAGACAAGTCAAGGAGTAACTCTTTAAAAAAAAGATGTAGAATGCTCCTTTTATAATAAGAAGAGGCATATAAAGAAAGATTGCTATTATGAGTGAAAAGATAAGCAAAAGGGAAAAAAGAAAATGAAGATGGTGGCAAAAAGAAAGAGAGTATTGTAAGGCAAACATAGAAGAGGTTAATACATGTAGCAATGATGTTAATGGAGATGTTTTTTATCTTTTCTCTTTCGGTATATGAGTATGTGCACCATGGCTAATGGTATGTCACAGAATTGGGTTTTGGACTCAAGAGTATCATTTCATGTCACTTGCTTTTGGACTCAAGAGCATCATTTCTTGTCACTTGTGTAGGGTAGAAACAACTTTTACCATAACAAACATTTATTCCTTTAAGAGCATTTTAACCTTATTTATTAAATCACAATGAAACCTCAACACTCAACAAATCCTACAAGAAGTTAATCGAATAGTATACTATTATGAAGAAGAAGAAGAATAAATAATATACTATTATGAAATTATGAATGATGAATTATGATGATTATTTTTAAACAAAAAATTTCCTGGGTAGAAATCTATCAAAAACTGGACGTGTAAAGAACTTCAAGAAAGGAATCCCGCTCATGCATGCATGCTAGCTCTGTTCCAGGAGTGCTGCAGAAGCCGCTCTGTTGCATCCATAGCTCTCTCTCTCTCTCTCTCTCTATCTCTCTCTCTCTCTCTCTCGATGTCGCGTGAAATCATCACTATTCAGTGTGGCCAATGCGGAAACCAGGCAAGGCGTCGAGCGTCTGCTATCTTTTTCTCATGACACCGCAAGCCTGTCTTTGCTGGATCGTTCCGATAATAACGACAAAAGAGGAACATTTTGCTTGGCTTTTGCGCAGATAGGATGCCGGTTTTGGGAAGTGGCCTTGAAGGAGCATGCAGCTGCAGCCGCTAGGAACTCCTCCGCCATGGTCTTCGATCATTCCATGAGCAGGTGCGTTCCAAATTTCTCCAATATGTCTGCATTAGTGGTCTTGGTTTTGTTTTTGACTTCTTAGGTCTGTTGTGTGCGCAGCTTCTTTCGGAACATGGACGCGCGATACGATCCTCCATTAGAGCTTCCCGTCGGAGAAGGAAACACATTGGTTCGCTCTCTGCAGGTGTGAAAGAGAGAGAGAGAGAGAGAGAGAGAGAGAGAGAGAGAGAGAGAGAGATTATGTTGTTTTGGTGCAGGCAAGGGCTGTGCTGGTCGACATGGAAGAAGGAGTTATAAACCAACTGCTCAAGGTACAAAAGAATCCTTTACCCACAGTCCTTTTTTCAGAAAAAGGAAACGTGCAATTGTTTACATGGTTTGAGATTCCTAAATGTTCGTGTTTGAATTATTCCTAAATGTTTTGTTGGTTTACATTTTGCTCCAACGGCACTAAAATAGGCTTGCAAGCTGTCATACCATACTATTTGACATGTTTCTGCTGTTTACTCCCCCCTCCTATTGATACTTCTTTGTGCTATCTTTCTGAGAAACATGAAGATGCCATTTCAAATATCTCAAGCTCAAAAGTATGGTTGTTTCCAGCATATGCTAGCTCCTCAAGTTTTCCTGTTCTAAGTGCTCATTGAACATTCAAAGACAAAATGCAATAGGAGTCTCGGACCCAATGAATTTGTAGAATTTGATGGTAGCAAGCATTGAACCCGAATTTTATAATTTGAATATTGTAGCAAAAAACTTGAATTCAAAATTATGAGAACATCTACGACTTTTGATATTGTCAATGCTTGCATCCACGTACACAAAAGCGCATCATGACCACACTCCCTCTCTGTTTGGTGCCCAAATTCATCATTTGTCATCTTTTAGGTCAGACTTTGTTGGTCCCTTAGAGGGTCATTCATCTTTTTGCCTCACTTTGAGGCCGATGCATTTCTCATTTGATAGTCTATTTATTGGCCACTTCAATTGTATATACTTCAGTTATGCTAGATCCTCGGGAGCCTTGCTCATTCTTGTTCTCAAAATTGCATGAAAGTATAGAATTGCATTATTGTAGTAAAATGAAGAGATAGCTACAGCTCCTTGTAGGAAAATAAAAATTGTCCAAGTCAAGAGATTGCGAAATCTGCCACTTGTGTTCATGTTGCCACTATCATGTGTTCATGTTGCCGTTGACTCGTGCCCTACTTATCGTAGGTGGGGTGGTTCTCATTGATGGCTGTTGGATAATGTGTCGCCTGACCTGTTGTGTTGCAATAGGCTGCTCTGACCAGCACTTTTGACGTGTGTCGTCAGTGTTTGATGTTGCATGTACTGTGCCTTGCTTTCTTCAGTAAAAAACAATACTAGTCAACGCTTTCGCTTTCTTTTTGATTGTTTGAGCACCATTGACTTGGCTGAGATAGCATACATAGAGCCCTATTCATCATATGTTGACGTGTTGTTGTGCCTGTGTGTAATAATTTGGTTGATGTTTGTTGCATTTTGCCTGGCATTGATTGGTGATGTTTGAGCGTCTTCTGTTGGCACCATGGGGGTTGTTTCATCACTGCTCACCGAATGCTTTTGACCTGCTCATTATACTGGTCATTCATGAGTTGTTTCCATAGTTTGCAAGGTTTCTTACATGTCCTTGTTTTTGTTCTTTTGCCACAACTGTTCATGTGCTTGAGTTTGTACATGTGTGGATCATGACTTGAGTTTTTGGTAGGCTAATTACACTCCCTTTGCTCTCTTCTAAGCTGAGGTAACATGCAAGTACTTTTCCTTTCTCATTTCACTTAATTATGATCATATTGGTGCCCTTGTGATTGAGAGATTGAAAATTCTAACATATCCCGTGAAGTTGTGGCTGAGAGTTCTTATACTTACTAATGCTTTCCAAAGAAGGTGTTAGATTGCTCCAGCCTTTGGAGGAGTCTCTACTTTCATCACGATGTGGCAACCCAACAGGAAGGAATGGTATGGCACAGTGTCACATTAAAAGAGAAGGAAGGCACGAAATACATACTACTGCTTCATACAATGGATATCTTGGTCGTGCTTAGCAGAGCACGAGAGTGCGTACATGTCTCCATCATCTTGGTTTGCTTGGGGCCTACCAATGGCTTGAGTGGATGATACTTCTTAGCTCTAGTGATGTTGCACACCCTCACATGCTCCTAGCTAGAAGGAGCAAGTGTGAGGGTGGAGAGAGGGAATACTGATGCTCTTTCGTCATTGGTGGATTTGATGTGTGCCGTGAAGATCTTACATGAGGGGACCTGAAGGGCATGCATATCCTCTAGTGGAGAAATCTTGGTGTCATAGCGAGCTATCCATAGAGCTTGTGTGGCTACAAGAGGTGCAAGGTGGCTAGCTTGACTACTTTGCTTTTAGCAAGGGATTATGGCATTTGGACTTCCTTCTTTAGGGTGCTCTCTAACTGAGACGCATCCAGTGGAGTGCACGTTACTAGAGTATCCATGGTGAATCTTGGGTGTTCTTGTTCATTGCTTGTTCACTTGTGCTACGAGAGAGTGTTAGAAGTGGTCATATCATAGGTTCTCGGGTGCCCACAACCTAATTTATGAACATCCACTTTACTCTTTATTTGGTAATTGGCCAACCTATTTTGTGGTAGGAAAACTCCTTTATTTTTGAATATAAAAGGTGAGAGTGTGGCCATAGTCCATCATCCAGTTATGAACTTGCAGATTCTTGGTGTGAAGAGAGGGAGCTTATGGAGTGTGTGAGTTGGCGCTCAACCATTATACTCTTCTCATAGTGGATTCCTTTTTGAATATAAAAGGTGAGTGTGGCCATAGTCCATCATCCAGTTATGAACTTGCAGATTCTTGGTGTGAAGAGAGGGAGCTTATGGAGTATGTAAGTTGGTGCTCAACCATTATACTCTTCTCATAGTGGATTCCTTCTTCCGATTACATCTTGTACATTGTCTCTTTCATTGATCGTGTCTGTCATTATTCCGGCGCATGTTTTGCGCTTCTAATTGTGGCAAGGATTGGAGTTATTTGAGAAGGGGAAAGTAGGCTAGGTAGGCCTAAGCCGACTCAATGTCTCTTCCAACCATTCAGATTCTTGCATGTTTAGAATTGCTTTGGAATCAAGTAGGGGTGTTTGTGTGAGAGTGCATAATGGAAGAACACGAACAAAGAGAGAAAGGAAGAGAGAGATAGCAGGAGAAGGAAGAAAGGAATGTGCACTGACTGAAGATAAATGTTGAATCCAAGAGAGTGGATTGATCGGTCCTTGCATGCAGCTCGTGATGTCATTGAAGGCACCAGATTAGGCCAAGAATGATGATGACAATAGCATCGGAGATGGAGGAGAATGTCGGAGATGAAGTGTGCTCCTAAAACTTGTAGAAGAGAATGATCTACTAAATATTGGAGGGGGGCAGCTATAAATAGTTGATGAGCCTTAAATCCGGCCGATTTCTGTCCATGTGGCCCTAAAAGCTATTTGACCTGTAATATTGGGCACATGTTTTAGTTGTGCCCTATCTTACCACACTCATGGCACTTCTTTCCTTGGTCCTTTGAGTCATTATAGTCTTCTTCATTCTTTGTTAAGAAGTAGTTATCTTCAAGGAGTTGATCTCCATTAGGCTTGATAAAAATTTTAGCTCACATTAGAGCATCTTGCAAGTTTGTTGGCCTTAGGGACTCTAGATGAGCATCCAATGGTTGATTCAATCCATGGCAGAATTTGGCCACTTGTTTGTTAATACCTATAGGTGATGCATATTTTTATGGTGTCATAAATTGGGAATAATAGGCTTCAAGGCTTAATTCTAGTTATCACATGAAAAAGAACCCATTCATCTTGAAGGTGTGGTAGGAAGGTAGCTAGTATCTTTGTCTTATGACCCTCTTGATATCCTCCCAGCTTACAAGGATTTGGCTAGCAGCGTTGTCACGGAACCACTATTTCCAAACACCAATATTTCCTTTTCAATTCGCTAGGGTATATCCAAGTTGACAACCCTAAATTGGGTTAAGAAGATGAGGAACCAATAACGAAGAAAATCCATGCAAATCTATTATTGGGCTTTCCTCAAGAACGGGATACTAATGAAGATCTAGAGTCCATTGAAATCTTTGAAGATAATTAGAAGTCATAGAAAGATTTTCATGAAATGCAAATAATTTCCGTACTTGTATTGATCCCCTAACAGTTGAGTTACAAAATGTTACAATAAATCACTATCCTTAATTTCATGAAGTCACCTTGAAGTTAAAAAATCAAAGCTTGCAAACTGGTGATAAGACATCTTTGCAAAGTACCCAAAAAAATTGTGTTTACAATAGACAACCCCTCGAACAGTGGAAAACAGTTGTGGGTTCCCAAGGAAATCGATGTAGATGGTCCATCGGACTAGAAGAGATCAGCTGTCACCAACACTAGGAATTGTTGCGTTTGCACAAAATGCTGATGTAGATTATTGTCCGGACGAGCTAGATTGTTGCTTGCACCAAGAAATAGTTGTGTTTGCTGACGGAGTTTGTCCCCTGTAGGAGATCAGCTGCGTTTCAGCAAAACGCTGATGAGGATGGTTGTGTTTGTAGTCTAGGGATGTCACCTCAGCTCCAGTCAGCTCTATGTCCTCTTGTTTGGCGATGATACCATGTGAGAGTACGCAACAAAAGAAGAACATGAACATAGAGAGAGGATGAGAGAGATAGCAAGAGAAGGAAGAAAGGAATATGCACTAACTGAAGATGAATGCTGAATACAATAGTGTGGACTGATCAGTCCTTGCATGCAGCCCAAGGCATAAGTGAGGGCACCGGATCAAGCTGAGGATAATGATGACAGCAACACCAGAGACAAAGGAGAATGCTAGAGAGGAAGTGTGCTCTTGAAACGTGCAAAAGAGAATGATCTGCCAAGTGTGGGGGGCAGCTATAAATAGTTGAAGAGCCTTAAATCTGGCCGATTAATGTCCACATGGCTTTAAAATCTCTTTGACCTGCAATAAATGCAGTCAGCAGCAATAAAAAAAGTGAAAAATGATGTTGTGGTTGTTTGGGAAAAATCGCAGCATCTTGGAGCAAGGGGGGAACACTAGCAGGCAGCACTGATTGTGGCAGACACAAGAAATGCACACTAGGATGGGCACAAATTGAGAATCATACACTAAACTATCACAGCTCCAATGTCTCCATCAAACTCTAATAGGAGCTCACAACCAAGAGATCAACTGGCACAGGTGGCCCATTTCTACCAATGTACAAAGTCACGCCTCTCAGCCTGGTTGATAGATGCCCTAGCGGTACCACCTGGAGCATCTATCACCCCCATGGTCTGCCGCCCGAGGGCCACCATGGGGAAATGGAATTCACCGTCCAGGCCTATAGCAAAGTGTATCCGCATGCTCCATAGCTCTTCTTCCTCATCAATAGCTTCCACACCGAACAATCAGTCACAGGTTTCCCTATGAGTTTACATCTTGCATCCTGGAATGTAAATAGCCTCCACTACAGTGGGGCACGTGGTTCTAGGAAGTTGATTGTTCAGCAGGAGTTGTAGCTTGCCCTCATTGGATGGATCGACATCTTACTTCTGCAAGAGCACAAGCTCACCCCTGACCTAGCCCATTGGGTAGGCAAGGTACTCCCAGGCAGTTCACACACTTACTGGGAGTACGCCATTGGCGCCCACGGCAGGAGTGGAGGTGTATGCACCTCTATTGGCCTGAGCCTCACTGCTTGTGTACGTGACCACAGGACGATTGTGGCAGGGAGGGTTGTATGGATCAGATTGGATATTGGGGACTCGTGCCTTGGAGTCCTTAATGTCTATGCCCCTACTGAGGTTAGGGCACGCAGTAGGTTTTGGGTGGAGATTGCAGCAGGACTCCCAGAGGTGGACTCTTGGATTGTTGGAGGAGTCTTCAACAACTTGGAGGCCTTAGAGGACCAGTAGGGCAGAGGCAGAAACTACTAGGGTATGGCTGGGGAGGAGCAAGAGGCATGGGAGGTCTTCCTCCTCACAGTAGGAGCACGTGATGCTTGGAGAGACCCAGCTTTCCATAGGAGAAAGACGTCGCTGGACTTCTCTTGGGGATACAGGCGGCTGGGCAGAGTTTTGCTAGAGTGGTTGGACAAGTTTTATGTGGGAGAGTGGGGATGCTCTCGCGGAGGCCAGGTAGGGTAGTTGGCCGGCACCACTGTGTGTGATCACTGCCCGATTCTCCTGACACTTGATGCCCTAGCTTCAGCCATGGACACATGATCCTATTGGATCCCTGACTCGATCTATAGGAGGGAGGAGATGAAGAGGCAGATTGAGTAGCTCTCGACTAGGCAATGGGGCAAGAGGGACTTGATCGCGGAGGAGGTTGCAGAGGTCCTAGCCAAGTCGAGCAGGATCTGCTAGGAGGTGGCTCTACCGGCCAGGTAGCAGAGCTGGGAGTAGGAGAGAACACTTTGGGGAGACCTAGTAGCCACGCATAGACTACTCGAGGAGGCACCATGGGATCCCACTCTCCACGCACAGGAGGTGCGTGCACAGGTAGTCCTCGCCGGCCTCGAGGACATGCGCTTGAAGTTTTCCTTCCGCACCTTAGGAGCCTTTTGGGCGTGGAAGGGGGACACGATGTGCACGAAGTTTTTCCAGGTGCATTAGCCCCGCACCTTACGAGAGCAGATACGCAGTCTCCGGGATCAATATGGGAGGATTCGCTCTAGCCTAGATGAGGTGATGGAGACTGCCACTGACTACTATAGACACCTTTTCGAGCAAGAGACAGTCTCAGCTAGAGGACAATGCTCTAGATAGCAGGTTTGGGACCACATCCTGTCCCTCCTCACAGAGGGGATGGGACGCTCCCTCCTAGACCCCTTCACAAAGAAGAAATTAGAGGAGGCTTTCCATGCATAGGACGGGGAGAAATACCTGGGAGAGGACGGTCTTTCTAAGGCCTTCTTTACTACCTACTAGAAGGTGGTGAAGGAGCCCCTATTGCTGGCCTTTTAGGAGATTTTTAGCTCAGGATGGATGCCAAGGAGTCTATCGGCAAGTCTTATCAGTCTCCTTCCCAAAGGGAGAGACCGATTGGAGCTATTCCACTAGAGACCGATCACCATGTTATTAGTGACCTATAAGGCACTGGCCAAGATGATCGGTAAGGCGACTCCACCCCGTGCTTCCAGACATCATTCATGACACATAGACAAGTTTTGTCCAGGATAATAGGAGCATCCTAGACAACGTCTTCATCTTCTTTGAGTGGACTGAGTGGGCCCAGCCAGTGGTTAGGGATTGGTTGTACTTTTTCTGGACTTTGAGAAAGTCTATGATAGGGTTGATTGGGACTTCTTAAAGGGCACCATGGTGAGGTTGGGCTTCTCCCAGGCATGGATCAGCGGGGTCTCTACACTTTACAGATCAGCTACCAGCAAGGTTCTCATAGGTGGCAGGAGAGGGGAGGAGTTTTGGTTGGAGAGATCGGTCCGGCAAGGCTGTCCTCTAGCCCCGTATTTGTTTCTACTCTTTGCAAAGGCGATGTCTTACTTCCTCAGGTCACGTGTAAGCGGGCTACGTGGCCTTTGACTTCCGATGAGAGAGGAGATGGAGGTGTTAGATTTAGAGTATGTAGATGATACCGCACTTTATATGGAGGACGATGAGACGATGTTGGAGAGAGTGAGACTAGCTCTGGAGGTGTTCTGCACTGCAACGGGAGCGAAAATCAACTGGCGAAAGTCGGTTGGTTTCCTTACGGACCCGGACTCTAGCACGGAGTGGGGCGTCCACTTGGGATTCAGATGGGTGTGTAGCAGACCATCCAATACCTAGTGTTCCAAGTGTGGGACTCGACATCACTCCTGCCTAGCAGTTTCTTCTAGTCCTCGACTTTATCAGGTGGAAGTTGACCTACTGGAGTACTACCCAACTTTCCTTAGCAGGCCGGGCCCTGATGGTCAACCAGGTTCTCCTAGCGACGGCTTGGTACATCGCTTCATGTTGGTGATTTTCCTTGTCCTGTGTAGTTCAGCTTTGCCGCCTACTGTGGAATTTTCTCTGGGCCGATTCAAGCGGTTCCAGGGACTCACAGGCCAAGGTGGCGTGGGCGACCATCATCTAGCATCAGTCTGAGGAAGGGCTTGGGATCATAGACCCAGGGTTCTAGAGCTTGGCCCTTTTGGGCAAGCTAGTAGTCTGGGGACTCACACTAGGAGGGTAGACTTGGAAGGCCCTACTACAGGAGGGTCTCCAAGAGTGTAGACCAAGGTTTAAGGTGACTGGAGGCCATCCTTGAGATGGATCTTCATGACGGCCCAGATCACGCCCCCCAAATCATCCTTCCTCCGTAGCCTACTTCGTGTGTGGCAGGGTCTCCATAAGGCTCTAATTCAGAGCCCCCCAGGTTGCTAGGAAGAGATAGATCACCGGCTGGTGATTTGGAACCCCTAGGTCAGAGATCGCGACGGGATAGAGATTGACGAGCGTCCCCACATCTAATGGGCTGGTTGCCGGCCCTGCTCATACCATCAGGACATGGCAGGAGGTGTACAGGGTGGTGGACCAAGAGGTGTTGCACTAGGCATCAGGTTGTCAGAGAGGAGTTGAGCTAAGGAGAAGGGAGATTGACACAATGATACCTCAGGAGTGGCTTGAACCCCCGATATGAGAGCCGGTAGAGCCTCGCGAGGTATGGGCCGCTAGATTTTCACCAACAGGTATCCCCCTACAAGTGATAGGTAGAGTGGGCGGTGCCCCCTATGGGACTTTCTTCACTGTGTAGAAGGGGGGGCGTTTGGTCCTTCACAGAGGGCAACAGGATGAGGAGATTGTTGTCCTTCCGTGGAGGATTCGTGTGGTTGGTTTTTAAGGGAAGACCCGGCGTCTGGACCCTTATGTATTCTGAGAGGAGTTTCGGGAGTGGCGCCTCTGGATATGGGAGAGCAGGCCACTTGATGAGCTGGAGTGGGACCTTGGAGAGTGGCTATGGCCGGCCATTGCGGTCGCCAAGAAGCCACCAAGGTTCTTGGAGTACACAGCCAGGATTGGCAGACATGTATCGATGCAGGACATGGATTGGGCGCCTTCACATAGCAGAGACTAAGTGTAGCACAACATCACGGATGCCTTTTGTTGGACTTTCTGGCGCTGCCTATGGGACAGTTGGAGGCCGAGAAGGGTATCGTATTTCTTATGGCTTTTGGCACATGGAGATTTGGTGGTGGGGAGTTGGCTAGCCCAAATGCAGTAGGATGGAGGGTGTAAACGTTGCACATAGCACCTTCTGGAAACTCCAAAGCACTACCTTTGGTCGTGCAAGGCGGCACAACTTGTCTGGAGAGAAGCATGCCGCATTCTTGGCTGTCTGGCACCCAGCCTTGGATGTATCTTGTGGGGAGTTTTTTGCTAGCAGGCAGTCAGCCAAGGCCGTCACCTTTTGTATGAGGCCGGGATGCAGGACACAATTTTCATAATTGAGGCTAGGTCTTGCGCAGTGGTCGGCTTGGAGGCTTTATCCAGTGCTAGGTACTGGAGCCCACAACAGACCGCTCTGAGGTATGGGAGATCGTAAGGAGTCTTACTGGATGGTACATTTGGAAGGTGCGTTGCCAGGAGGTTTTTGGCGGGGAGGCAACTTTGGTAGAGATCTGGACCTCCATCATCCACTCTCTCCGTGGTCGGTGGGACCAGGTACAGGGCGAGTCTCGAGCTTGTTAGGAGCTCCGTTTTCACTTCCTGCGCACTTGGGTGGCTAGGACCTGTTCTTCATGATGTAGTAGGCAGCCCTAGATGGCGATACATCCCCCCTCCATGGCTTCTTGCCCCCATCCCCCCTAGACCACCTTGAGAGGCTTGTATACATGATGTCTTTGAATACCATATTGGGGAATATGGGAATTTTCCATAAGTTTGGGACACATGGTCAAATCTTTGGATTTGTCATAACTCGAACACCATGACTCCAAATTGAGCGCTCTATAGCTCAATAGATTCCATTTTTTAAGCGCTTTCCAATGACAGGTCACATCATATGGTTTTGAGAAACTTATGAGCATGTTATCCGGGTGCTATCTTTTTAGTATTCCAAAAATGGAAATTGGAAGATTCCCAAACTCACTAATATTGTTTTTTTGTGACCTTGCATCAGCTGCAGCTAGTCTGTCGAGCATGAGCACTCCGTTGTAATAAGTTTTTTTGAGTAGTATAATCAGCCATATTCTACTTGCAAAAAAACATGGTGATGATGCACTGAATTATGATATGAGAAGAAAAGCTGGAATAGCAGAGCCAAAGTTTAAAAGATAACTGCACTCACCTATCTGAATCAGGCGGCAGCACCTAAGGGAAATCTATATAGTGGAGGGAGCGAAATACAATTCTCTGGGCAGTGGGCTATTGAAGTAATCACTAGAAGGTGAAAGGATAGTTGTTGAGAGAGTGGACCGTAGTCCTTTGATACCGTCATAGATGTGGAAGATGATCACTAGCTATCAAGGGAGCGAAACCAT